>NC_079213.1:64496017-64796017 GCF_029633865.1 Lampris incognitus | reverse complement strand
GATACTATGTGGCTGCTAGTAATTGAGGCCTGGGTCCTTTGTATTTTTTGTGTGAAGTCCAGCCAAAACCAAAGATCATAATCATTACACAAGGATAATGTGTTGAACAATCATGATAGAGATTCAACGATTCACAAAGAAAATCATTGTTATACCGGATGATGCGGTGATTTGGCAGACGACGGCGGCACACAACGTGTACTCATGTTGCGTTTCACCTTGTGCGCGGATCTAATGTTCGCCCATTTCTCTCCCGTAATTACTGCAGCTTTATGCCGTAGCAAGAAATACCTTAAAATATGATATGAATTAAAAATTCAAATCATTACTAGTCTAGAGAGAAAGTCTAGCGAGAAAGAGTGCAGCTTTGGCATGGCTGGAAGAGACTTACTCCGCATAGCCAAAATTAGGAAAGCATCTTTCAGTCATAGATTATTTGCATCAACCTGTTTTGTGTTATATTCTAAGAGTTTTGAGTATCAGTGATGAAAGAGGTTTTTCCCTACTGAACCAACTCCGCTGCTGTAAGATGCTTATGGGATGTGCTAGTCCTGATGGGAGCCACTTTCTTTTCAAATACAGAGGATGCACAGATGGGATTACACAGATGCTGGACTGAGGACGGGAGACAGCAAAGTCATGCAGGGTATTTGGTGATGCTGGTAGGGATGCAGAAATAGTGTATTTATCCTTCTTCCATAGCCGGAAGTGAACTCCTTTATCCACCCATCTCCACCCGCGAGAGACTTCACACCAGCTCGCTGCTGCCTCTCCCGCACTTGGAGACGGGCAGAAAAATTTCACATGTCTGCTTTGACCACAGGCCCCACTTTACCTTTCAGGTGTCTCCTTTTCACAAACAACCCACCCCTTCATACCCAACACACAAATTCAGTTATTCCACCCTTTTCTTGACATACACTGTCACCAACAAATGGATGCATTTTCCGTTCTGTACTGACCAATGTCATTCTAGCACCTTCTGTGTGCCCTCATATCACTTCCAGGATCATATAGGAAAGCTTCGGGTCCCTGCACTGACATGGGTCTTTCACTGCAGAGGGTTCAGACATCAAAAGAGTCAATCATAGGAGCCCTGGTTTTGACTGAGAGCCAGGTAATGGAAAAGGCACGTCAGGCTTGCCCAACAAGAATGGTGCAGACTGCAGCTCCTTGCATTTGTCAGACACAAATATCCTCACAAGGAACTGCTTTGGGGACCCGATGGGGGCACATAAAGGTTAATTCATATTTCCAAATGTTTTAGTACTGTTTCACCTTTTGACTTAGCTTAATTAGTACCTATATCAGCGGGATAGATGGACAGGACAACGTCGAAGTCAAAAAACCCTAAGCACATGTCACTGCACATTTACAGTTCAGTGGGTCCTGATGTGGACTACCCTACTACCTATGTGATACTCCACACTGGACAAAGAGACAATGATTTAAAATACCCTTTGACCTAGTTAGGGATGGTGGAAGACAGAAAGCTCAGGTAAATGAGAGAAAGATAAACTGCAGCATTCGGGTGGCGTAGCAGTCTATTCCGTGGCCTACCAACACGGGGGTTGCCGGTTTGAATCCCCGTGTTACCTCCAGCTTGGCCGGGCTTCCCTACACAAACAATTGGCCGTGTCTATGAGTGGGAAGCCGGTTGTGGCTATATGTCCTGGTTGCTGCACTAGCTAGCGCCTTCTCTGGTCGGTTGGGGTACCCGTTCAGGGGGGGGGGATAGCGTGATCCTCCCACGTGCTACGTCCCCCTGGCGAAACTCCTCACTGTCAGGTGAAAAGAAGTGGTATAGGAGGAGGCATGTGGTAGTCTGCAGCCCTCCCCGGATCGGCACAGGAGGCGGAACAGCGACCGGGACAACTCAGAAGAATGGGGTAATTGACCGGATACAATTGAACAATTGAGGAAAAAAAGGGGGTGGGGGGGGGGAGCTCAGGTAAATGAGAGAAAGATAAACTGATGTCTTGACATATGTGAATGTCTCTGTATAGACAGTGTGTTGGCAGGGTTGTGTGAGGCCGTGTGAGGAAAACACCTGCTTTGCTTTTTCTCCCTACCTGTGAGCGAACTTGCCACCTGGCCCCTTGTGGGCCCGGCACGACTCTACTCCAAACTTCAACAGACACACTATCCTATTGTATGAAGAACACAAAACAATGTGTCCTGCTGAAGATTAGAAACAACTGCTGAGAAAACTGTTCCCGCTTTCTAATGGGAGAAAAACAATAGATTTTACTGGTGCCGGGGAAGAGAACCTGCTGTGCTGCCTGCTTTTCAAGACAACCCACAGGAAGAAAAACAGCCCAGTTTGGCATTTAAGGCAAAAAGAGGGCACATGAATCGTATGAATGTCAGATTTTAGTATGCTCAAAATAAGCGTTTCAACTCTTGGCTCACATCAAATAACAAATGCTTGGGAGAGATAGAAGCTAATCCCAGTGGAAAAACCTGTCTTGAAAGTGTTTGAGGGCATATCATTAAAGATGAGTATTCTTGGGGTTTTTTTTTTACCATCAGTTTTAAACCTCACAGCAGATCTGCCGTCTCTTGTAGCACCACACAGACTACCAGCGGACTTGTTGGGTGGCGAGGACAGATCCCCGTTGTTCCCTCTGTGTCACTCCTGGTGGTGTAAGATTAGCTGCCATTCCATCCATCAGTTGTTCCGTGTCATCAGCTTGTGTCAGCGGTGCACAAATAGCCCAGGTCTACTGCCCTGTTGCCCCACTGACCACCGGGGGTGTAGCTCTGCCACCTGTCAAGCAGAACACAGGTTAAAAAGCCAGACTCCAACCCCAGCGACACAAAGACAGCCACGATGTACCACTGAGACATGTTTAACGTGCTCTCCTGCATGACCAGCCCCAAACAAGGGGAAGTCGAGAGCGGCACGCCGATGCCCTCGTCTCTGCTAGCTGGCGTTATGCAGGCTCACAGACAGGTTTAGTGTGTCTGGTTCCCAGCATGTATTTCTACCATTAACTCATATGTGTATGACGTCCCACAGGAATGATAGTCTAAGTGGCTGACAAGATGATAAAGTGCCGGTCTGCTAAGTCCAAGAGTTCCAAGTGCACTTGGCCACCCTAAGACACAAAACTGAGGCCGATTCAAAAAGATTAAGTCAAACATGAGTTTTGGGATTTACTGGAATGTGAGGAAGCTGACTGAACAGACAGTATCAAGTCCAAGAGGGCATTCAAGTCTCGAGTCAAGTTCTGACCTGACTACACTGTGAGGTTGAGTCAATGACCCGGGTCTCAAATTTTTTTGCTCCAAGCCAGATTTGAACTTGCACCACTGACACTACGGACAAGTCAATAGCTTCAACGTGCCCTCCGCAATATATATTATCCACACAGCTGACGTTTCGCATGGGCTGTGTGTGAATGTGCTGCACTTCTGCATCTTAATAAGGCTGCTCTTAAAGTGTGAATATCACATTTCTCTATCCCATTCTCTTGCAAAGATAAAAAAAAAAAAAAAAAGATCATTTGCACAGTCAGTCCAGACAGAGAAAGACCTGAGGTCATCACAACGGCTGCCAGACTGTTTTGATCCGTTTGGGTCTGCTGGACACAAATCTTGACGGAAACCCAAACTCTAAATAGGGCCGAGACATTAGTTAGGTCAGTATGGTTATGTCATGCCTGTCTTTTTTTTTGTTTGTTGCTTTTATATATATTATATATATATATATATATATATATATATATATATATATATATATATATCTTCATCTAAGCCATCTTGATCTATCGGTGTGAGTCACATATTACATATTGCCTTGGAGACTGTATGAACTCATTTGAATTCTATATTATACATTTGCACCTTGGCAGACCTACTTTTGTTTAAAACGGAGTATGGCAAGTGTGGACAAACCCTGGTATACTCGTTTCATTACAATAAATATGCCTCTGCAGCCAATGATTTGGTTTGGAGGGTTAACAAGCATCACGCCTCGCAACAGTTGTGCAAAGAAAGAGAGAGGTCGGGGAACAACCCCTGTGGCATGTAAGACTGTGATGCACGACGTCATCACGCAGAGGGAACACATACCATTCATGGTATATTGCCAAATGGAAAACAGGACTTAATTAACACAGTCCAAAGTGATTAAAATGGAAAAAGAAACACAAAAAAAAACCAAAACACACGTTGAGCAGGGACAATGATCAAGTGAGATCTGTGAGCAATTTCCATTAAAATGAGTAGCCTTCGGCCGGTGTGGTGTGTTTAAAAACAAAAACACTATGAAAGCATCCATGCCTCAGAGGCTATGTGAAGCAACTGTTGGTTGATTCACTCACACCGAATGTTTTGCTCCAGGAAACGGGGGTAATAACGGCACCTAAATTCTTGGGAACATGTGTAAATGAAACAATATGGCTCGCAGCAAAGATGTGTTGCAAACTGCAACACATCACTATTCATGGAGTGAATTACTTGGGGGGGGGTACCCATAAATGCGATGAGCTTTGCAAGTTCTGGGGTTTGCACGGCGTGTGTAGCTGCTGCTGTCAGCAGGGTTTTTCAGAAATAAAGAAGCATGCCATCTCTCCAGAGACTCAGGCCACTTGTCTCTGTGATGCCAACAGATTCATTTAGAGCCTGGAGCCAGGGACACTCAATCGTCTCCTTGTCACACTGCTGCTATATGTGTATAAGCCCCCATCTTATGCGGCAGCACGGTGGCACAGTGGTTACCGCTGTCGCCTCACAGCAAGGAGGTCCTAGGTTCGAACCCCGGGGTTGTCCAACCTCGGGGAGGGGGTCGGCCCAGGTCCATTCTGTGGTGGGTTTTCTCCAGGTGCTCCGGTTTCCCCCGCCATCAAAAAGACATGCATGTTAGGGTTAATACTCCTGCCTGTGCCCCTGACCGAGGCATGGCGAGACGAGCTGGAGTTGGTCTGCGGGCACTGCGCGGCGGCTGCACACTGCACCTAGCTACACAGCTAGGATGGGTTAAATGCAGAGGAAGAATTTCCCCATGGGGATTAATAAAATAAAAAAATGAATAAAAATAAATCTTAGATCGTTCGTTGTTTTCTTGAGGGGGGGGGTTTGGGCACATGAAAAAGGACAGTCGGCAAATAATACACATCAGAATATAAGGAGAAACTGTCATTCGGGCAGAAATGTTCCATCTTTTTTATTACCCTGACACATTTTTACCAACAGTCCCTCTATTCAAGCCCATCCTGGGCCTGGGCCTGATGGGACCATAGATAGTGTAGGTAACTGTCTCGTGGTCAAACAGAGAGCGGGGGAGCTACACTGGCAAAGCCATGTTATTGAACCATGGAATGTATGTGGAATCTAATACATCAGCTCCAACGCTCGCCTCAGCACCACTGCACCCCAGACATACAGCACTGTAGAGTGTCTGTGTGCTGTACGGTAAGACGGGCACCGGACTGTCTCTTCCCGTAAACGAGCACATTAAACAAGAAGCTCTGAGGCCTTCCCGTAACTGTCCAACAGAGGGACCCTCCTCTGTGAGACCCTGTGGACTGAGTGGCTTAATGCAAATCATCCAGAAGAAGAACTAGTTATGCACACATCCAAGAAGCAAGAAAAGGGCAAGAAAAAAAATAGAATAAAGGAGTGAGGTCAGCACCCTAAATTGCTCCCCAAAGCTATTTTATTCGGCTTTAATAACTCTTGGGACCAATTTAGCGTGCAGACCTTACTCCTCCATTCTACTAATGCAAATCATTCTCAAAACCCTGAACGTTGATTTTTCGGCATTCACACAGAGGGAAGTGACAAGAAGTTGTTTTCCAGCTTAACGGTATCCTAAAAGTGTCTCTCTTTCAAAAACCTGGCAGGAAAAGTAACACTGACTGAATGTAGAATTCAGTAAAGTGAAAAACAACATATCTGAGAATGAAATAGCCCCAATGGTGGCAAGCTCAAACGTTGGACAACACGTGAAGATGGTAACCGTTATGCTTCCTGACAGTCCAGGTCAATGGGACACCATTCAAGAATGTTGGTGTGAACAGGTATTCCCCTTCGGTCCATTTTATTCTGACGCAGTCATTTCTCCTCGCACCATTTCAGGTCAATAGGACACCATCTCCACACCACACCTAGGGTTAAACAGACACTTGCTACCCGGCAGAGGAGCCATGTAACTGACAGGCGTTAACACTCCCGTAACTACACTGCTAAGCTGTGTTAAACACGCTGCAGTGCGTTAGGGCCCGACGCTAGCCCTGCTGCCCATATCAGACTGCATCAAAAACCATCTGCTGGCTGTGATTAGCACTTCTATCTTCTCTCCCGCTCAACCCCATCCTCCTCCTCCGCCCCCTGCTCATCTCATTTCACACTAAACAAAGTCACGGCGGGGTCCAGTGGCTGAAGCCCCCGCTCCCCCTTCACCTCACAGCTGGAGCGCCTGGCTGGGTTGATGAACTTGGCTGGAAGGAATCTGTAGGCTGCTGCACTTGACTGAGTTTACCTAATGAGTCAGAAAATCCCACAGCTAGGGCTTCAGGGTTCGCCGTGGGCATCAGGGGAAACAGGTAGTTCAAAGATGGGTGTGAGGTGAGAGGGGTATTTCATCAAGGCCATTGCATGGATTTTTTCATTAAGCAGCTAGCGCAACCTGTAAGGAGTAAAGCATGCTTGGGGAACGTCTATATAGAGAGGAACTGGATGTAAGCGCACAGCGCAAGGACTGCGAGGGGGAGAGGGCATGGAGGGAGGAGGAGTGGATGAAACAGGGATTTACCCCTTTGATCTGTAAACCATGTCTGTAACGGGGGAGGCTGGGGGACCTCTTCCCTAAGCCAGGTGCACTCCGTTCATCTAGTTGCTGCCAACCCCCCACCAAGCTGCCCCCTAGGTGTGAAATGTGCCCCCAATCCTTTTGCTGCATGCCCCATCACACAGGAGACCTACAGCAGGAGGAGACTGGCAGAGGAGCAAGATGGTAGACAGAAAGCAGGGCACAGGGCTAACGCTACAAGCATTTTCAGATGGCAGGCCAGCAGGTGTAGCCAGTGCAAACTGAATCTTCATGCAGTGCAAGCAGCATTCAGCGCTGTACCACTTTGTCTAGACAAGTTGCTTTCAAAAGTTAGCATTTTCCTTTTTTTCTTCAGCCCTCAGATGCCAGAAGCACCTGATAGCCGAGCCACGTGATTGAGAGACATCAGAATCAGAATCACTTTATTTGTCATTTCATTTCATGCACTTCCGCACATGAAATGAAACGAAACATCATTTCCCCCCAGCCCACAGCAGGGTAACACAAAGACAAAAACACATATCCAAACTATAAGAACTACAAGAACACATATATCCAAACCAATGATCTCTGTCCAGGAGAGCGAACGCCAGCCAGGATGACCGTCAGTACAGGCGGTCTGCATGGGCTAGCAGTTAGCTTAGCTTGCCCTGCTTCCGCATCCTGTCAGACCACCCTCGGTGTTTCCTCTTTGGGCTCAGCTCCGGTCAGGGCCGTGGTCCTTGGGTCCACAGGACACAGCAGACCAGGCTCCCTCAGCCGATCCAACGCCGGCTCTCCCAGCCAGACACTTTCGACACACCTCCCCGCACTCCACACGACGACAATAAAACACAGTCAAGGGTAGGCGAGGCTGCCGCCAGACCGCCCTCGGTGTTATCGGAATTGCTGGTTTGCTTGGGCTAGCAGTTAGCTTAGCCTGCCCCACTTCCACGTCCTGACATGAGCTTGTTGTTAAAATTCATCATTTTGTTTTTGCTTGACATATCTGGTAATTTGGCAATTGCATCACAAATGCACAACTGAATGGCTGTATAATGGGGGACTGAGACTGTACCATGCCATACAGTCATTTTAGGGCTTCTGCATATTAATTCTTAACAGCCTTCTTAACAGAATCAACATATTTCCCATACAAAATCACCCATCATAAATAATGAAATGACATTCTGAATTTCTGCAGTGCTTTTCTAGTTCGAGGACACAAAGCCCTTTACATTAGACGACTGCATCTAATTACAGTGTGGGTTGCCCAAGTGGGATTCAAATCCCCAACTTTGTCTGTATCAGTACCACGCTCAAGGAGTAAATAACAAAAACAACAAAAGTGCTCTTATTTGGAGTCATATGAGAATTTACTACATAAATTACCATTATAAAATTAGGGATACGTTTTTGTAATGCCCCCATGACTCTGAACTGGATTAAGCATGTCTAGATAATGGATGGGTGGAAGGTACTGTAAGGCATGAAAGAGAGTCCATGATTAACACTATCGTTCTTCTTCTTTGTGCTTTTATTTTGTCTAATTTGGTCGTCATCCGGTTCAACTTGCTGCAGAATGTGAGAAAACCTTAGTCATAAACTTGTGAATCATACCAAGCAAAATGTGAATATTCAAAAAAAAACAAAAAACAATAAGACAGAAGCTCTTCAGCACGTATGCTGTAGGAGATACAGAATGTACTGCAGATCACCATGCTATTGCAGTTCATTAAACATTTATATAATCTGAGAAATGTCTTACTTCTTCTGCACATATGGGACTCTAAAGACACAGAGGGCTGTCACATGCATGTTATGCATTGTCTGTTCATCATTAATCTTCATCATCTCGTTCTCATGGATATGGTTTTATGCAGTACGAATAAATGCATAGTAATCTTTTTTTCAAAACCAAAACATTTGGTTTCATTGAGCGCAAACCCTTTGTACTGTCTGAATGAGTTATCTAGAAATTAACGTCTTTTTGACGACCAAGTCTCGTCATAGAACTGACACCTGGGCACCGGAATAAACAAAATAAATAAGTGAAGCCGCAGATAGGGCCGACCCGGCTAGGATTTTTGCCACACACAAACATCTTGCCTTCACCTCTTGCCACAGGAGACAACCGCCATATAAAATGAAATCCATACGTTATTCCTTGCACGTTGGTTTAGTTCTGACTCCTGGTTATCTGCAGTGCAGCGGTGGTCAAGTGAAATAGCCGAACATAGCATGCTGTGTTTGTAGGTCAGTGGCCTAAAATAGGCCAAAATGGGTTTACAATCTAAAAAGTTCCCAACAGTTTGCAAATCTAGCTTTAAGCATGTGGAAATTCACTTTGAAAATGTACTAAGTCCTCGGAGGGGGATCCAGAATGCTCTGCTCTTCTTTCGACAGACAAATGTGCCACAGTATGAGCTCCTGGTTCAGGCCAAAGACTACAATAACAACACATCAGAGGCTTTTTCTCTGTCTCTGCTTCAGATCCTCTCTGGTAGTGCACAGCTATGTTTAGTCACTTATTGGCCACTGTCTATCAAAAACCCCTCCTCCTCTTCTGTTTGGAGCAGTGACTTGCACACAGAACCGAGGAGACCACGTGAATTATGCATTCAAATTGTAGACGTTGTTGGCCCCGGCTCAAAGCATTCTTCTATGAAATGTGCGTAACATACAGAGAGGGAGGCCTCTCTGCAAGGTCTGTTTAGCAGTAACAAATCTGTTTTGCAGGCTTCCTTGAATGTCCTCCATAAGACAGTGGATGCTCCCCTTCCCATCGCTGATTATTTTTGTATCTATCCGGGTCGTGTGTAAACCTCGCCCTTGCCTATTACATACAGACCGAGTCGGACTTAACCCCCATTTGATCGAGTGTTTGTGCAAAATGGTAAGCCTTGAACGGCTTGGATGGATTCATTGGTGGTCTCGCCAAGGTAAACAAGGAGAAAACAGTTGTGTTTTATTCTGTCTTGCCCCCAGTGATGGCTGCTCCAGAATAATTCTCTACAACACCCTTGGAGAACATCTACTGCTGGCAAAGAAGACACGAAAATAAAACTTTTTTTTCCCCTCCCCAGAATAGCCTGAGACCACACCAATGGAAAACTGCTGAGAGAGGGAAAGAGGACAGTTGGAATGGAAAAGCTGCACATGTCAACTGTCATCATATGTAGACTAATTTTCTGGCACAAAGGGTGCAATTAACAGTTGGGAAACAGCAGTCTTTCCATGACAAGAAAGCCCAGCACCACAACAACACTGACTCACTAAAAGCTCGGCCCGGCTGCAGATGTACGTTAACTGACACGTGATAATTTGCTAAGGATCTCGGGTGTGTTTGAAATTACTTGAAAGTGGAAGCGCCGCGATAATGCAAGCGTGTGAGTCAAAAGGGATCATAACTGAAAGAGGGCACCACTTGCTAGAACAGTTTTTACAAAATTTCCGATTGTGCCGAAAAGAATCTTATGGAACATGTCGGATAAGAGTACTGCGGTGTAAAATCAGCATCCCAGAGACTAAAGCTAAAAATCAACCAGTCAATCAATCAATTCAATCAATCAATCTAGGAAGAAAGAGAAAAAAAACAGCAATTTTGCACAGAAATAAAAAAAGCTCAAGTACAGCGAATGAACGGGTTTAAGGTTCTTTTTTTTTCTTTTTTGCTGCTTTCATTGTTTTACCATCGGTTCAACATGGAAGCAATAAAGACTTCTAATCAGTTGCAGACAATCTGCTTTCTGACCTCATACAGTATTCATTTTTCATGGCAAAAACCATTCTAGGCAGTAGATTTGTTTGCATTAAAAAAAAAAAACTAGCCCACAAACTCCCTCGACTAGTTAACATATTGCTTGCAAGTTCTCGCCCTGCCCATACTTTTGTATTAATGGACTGCCTTAGAGTAGCACAGCAGTGGAAAGCTGGGCGAGTATGTGTGTGTGCGTGTGTGTGACTTTATGTGTGTGTCTGTGTCTGTGTGGGTATGTGGTGCTGGTTGGGGGAATGCGGGAAGGGGAGGGGGGCTCATAACATCAGGAAGTGCATGGGGTTGAGGGTTCTGGTGTGCTTAGCCCACAGTCATCTACACTGCAGGATGTCTTGGACCATGTGATGGGGATGATCACCCAATGCCCCCCTACACGTGTGCGCACACACACACATACACACACACACTCCCCTAACCTCAACCCCCCACCACCGCCCACCTGCCCTCAAAGTGTCCTTTTGACCCAGATCTCCCACACCTTCCCTGACTACCTCTGCTGCATCCTTCTATTTTTTTCTTCTCTCTTCTCTCTCTCTCTCTCTCTCTCTCTCACTTACTCTCTCCCATCTTGCCACATCACTTGGATCCTGTTCCGGCCTCCAGCCACGAGCCCCAACAGGCCGTGTGCTGCAAACAGAGCCTTCAGTTAATGGAATAAGCCCAAGAATGCCACCTCTCAGGTTTTAAATCGCATTAAGTGTTAAGTGACCAGAGAAAACACAGTGGTGGAGGAGACTGTGTGTGGTTTTCACGTGTCTGATAAACAGCGACAGGGAAAAAGGGGGAACACAGCAAAAGATGAAGAGGAGAAAGCGATATAAAGTGAAGAAACACACACAGAGGAAAGACGAAGGAGGAAGATGAAAAATCCCGTGACTATGAAAAGCACCGCCCCCCTCCCCCCCATGCTTGTACAATCACCATGATCTATATGTTTTTAAAAATCATGTGTTAACATGAATGTTGACTCTCAACTTCTAACTTATACAAACAGCTGGCCTTTTCTTCAATGCCTGCAGGAATCTCTTCTCTGGCAAAAAGAAAAAAAGGGGAAAAAAATCACCAGCCATGACAGGACATGTTATTTCCACCTCAGTTTCTCCAGAGTGCATCTGTATCACTGCTGGAAATATGGATGGAAGAGAGAACTGAGACAGCAGTGATCAGAGAGCGAGAGAGAGAGAAAGCAAGAGAGAGAGAGAGAGAGAGAGAGAGAGAGAGAGAGAGAGAGAGAGAGAGAGAGAGAGAGAGAGAGAGAGAGATAGAGAGAGAGAGAGATAGAGAGAGAGAGAGAGAGAGAGAGAGAGAGAGAGAGAGAGAGAGAACGACAGATATTAATCAAGTGTTACTGGAAGGAGTGGATGTAAAATAAACAAGCATTGAATTTAATGGGTTCAAACTATTCTGTGCACACAAATATACATGCACGCACATGCAGTTGCACGTGCAAGCATTCACAATTACACAAATGATCTCATTTGAAATTAATTAGCTTTGCTGAAACTTTGATCTAAAACAACCTGGAGTGCTTAACTGACGGGGGGGGGTGCTGATCTGTACTATGTGTTATCACACCTAACTACACAGTGGTTCACACAAAGTAGCGAAGTTAGCCTCACATTTATTTTCAATAAGGCTCAGTGATCTGATGTAACAGGCCATATTCTTGAGCCCTAAAGACCCCCAGCCATGAGAGAGAATCTAAAACTGTCCAAGAAGCACCGCCTATTAAATCCAAATCAAGCCAGGTAATGAAATAAAACCCCAAATAAATCTGAAATGTCCACCATCAGCTTCAGAGAGGTCTCTTCATTAAGTGTTCTTAAGTCATTCATTTTACCTCCTGTCATCCCTCCACATCAACAAAGCATGAGGTCAAAGGTCACCTCAACGGCATCAGCCTAAGATTGACTCGGTGGGAACAGCTTCCACACTCCTGCTTAAAACTCTTAGTTTATGTTCGGACAACTGAAGTGCAAAAAAAAAGGCTTTGTGAAGCTGGGAACAGATGGAGTGGATGAAAATAAATATCATGATAAAGAGGTTGATATATGTAGACTGTTAATCTCATTGCACGAAAGGAGAGAAATCACATCTGTGTTCTGCTTTTCCTATTTGTGCCATTGTAGGGATTCTGCTTGTGATTTTTTTTTTAATGTAAGCAGGCTTTCTACAACTAGTGCCCAAATTTAGCCCCGGGTCCACTGACACAGGAAACACAACAAAAATAAACATCTTGCAAATATCCTCTTATTTATCATATTAGCAGACTAGGGATTGCATTGGTGGGGGAATGACTTGGCCACACTCTACCCCTACTCGGCAAAAAAAAGATCATATGCATTTTCATTTTTACATATCTTAGTATCAACTGCCCATTATCATCTTTAATAAAACAGAGCAAACAACCATTGTTGTTCCTGGCCTGATCTTAGCCTAAAATAAAGTGCCACACAGAGTTAGGCGAAGAGATTATGAACAGCTAAATCAAACAGAGACATGGAGAGGTGTGGTTTTTCACTTCCATGAGGCATTTCTCACAAGGCTCTGTGGAGGATTGGAGGAAAAAGAGAAGAAAAAAAATAAACCAAAGAAAGAGGAATCTTGAGCAGGACACTTCCCTGGCTGACAGATCTGCACTAATTTCTTATTCGGAGTAAACGCAACCGAACGCGGGAGACCGTGAAAGTAGGCTGCAACCTTTTCAGGATGCAAAGTTTGTCTTTCAAAGCGTCGTGAAGAGTCTGGCAGCAGCAAATGTGAAAAAATGAATACAAATCACTTCCGAAACCTTTGGCAGAGAACCCTTTGAATAAAACTGACTAAGTTTAGCAGCAAGTGAGCACAACGTGAAACATCTGAGGGAAGTTATAGGTTGATAAATCTGAACAGACTTTCCAAAAAGCAACATTGCTAGGAGCGACAGTCGGCGCTAACCTTACCCGGTCAGACAGTCAGGGTCTGTTTGCTTTTTAAACATCGCTGTGCCATTGAAAGATGCAACAGATGAAACGTGAAAAGACTAAGCTTAAATACTAAACTAGGTATATCTCATCTCTCATCTCATCATCAGCCGCTTCTCCGGGGTCGGGTCGCGGTGGCAGCAAGCTAAGTAGGGCACTCCAGACGTCCCTCTCCCCAGCAACGCCCTTCAGCTCCTCCTGGGGGATCCCAAGGTGTTCCCAGGCCAGATTGGACATGTAGTCCCTCCAGTGCATTCTGGGTCTACCCCGGGGTCTCCTCCCAGTTGGCCGTGCCCGGTAAACCTCCAAAGGAAGGCGCCCAGGAGGCATCCTAATCAGATGGCTGAACCGTCTCAACTGGCTCCTTTCGATGCAAAGGAGCAGCGGCTCTACTCCAAGCTCCCTCCGGATGTCCAAGCTCCTCACCCTATCTCTAAGGCTGAGCCCAGACACCCTACGGAGGAATCTCATTTCAGCCGCTTGTATCCACGATCTCACCCTTCTGGTCACTACCCAAAGCTCATCACCATAGGTGAGGGTTGGAACGAAGATTGACTGGTAAATTGAGAGCTTTGCCTCATGGCTCAGCTCCCTCTTCACCACAACGGTCCGGTACAACGTCCACATTACTGCTGATGCTGCACCAATCCGCCTGTCAATCTCCCGCTCGTGAAAAAGACCCCGAGATACTTGAACCCCTTCACTTGAGGCAACAACTCATCCTCAGCCCGGAGGGAGCAAGCCACCATTTTCCGGTAGAGAACCATGGCCTCAGACTTGGAGGTGGTGACTCTCATCCCGGCCATTTCACACTCAGCTGCAAACCTTCCCAGTGCGCGCCGGAAGTCGTGTTTTGATGAAGCCAACAAAACCACATCATCTGCGAAGAGCAGAGATGCAATTCTGAGGTTCCCAAAACGGACACACTAGGTATATGGTACCTGAAAAGCAAAACTAGAAAGGCCAGGGTTATACCACATCTAAGATGGATGCTAATGATTTTGTGACACATCAGTTATCAGTATACTGTGTTTTCCAGTTCAAGGCCATACATTGAGAGTCAGAACCAGCAGATAAAAACAATGAGGGGTGCTTGCTAAATGGGAAGATTGCTGGTTTGAGTCCATCTCATAACAAAGGAGCCCCAGAGGGATCACATGATGACAAAGCTACGGTACCAAAACCGTGCAATCCTACGATGGCCATAGCTCTCATTTTACATAATGGCTATTTTGAGGATTTTGAAATGCTGAGCAAGCTAGTCAACTGTCCACTTAGGCTATTGTAGTTGGTGTATAGTCATTGTGGTCTACATTTGCACTTGGATGCCAGATACTAGAGGTCATTGTGGTTTCTCATGCGTGGTTACTCTCAACGTGACATAAAGTAAATTCAGCAAAACATCAACAAGTGATAGATGATGCTTACATGATACACCCAGTGACATATCTACACTCACCCATCTTTTCATCTGAGGCTCAAGCCCGGCTTCCATGTTGGTCTTCCCCTTAGTTTAATAGCACAAATAATAGATTAGATAATCTGTATTGCTTGACATATATCAGATGACAAAACATGTACATAAACAGAAGAGGAGAAGACAGCAGTGAGAAAGGACTGGAGGGGACAGGAAAAGAAAAATGTGAGTGAATAACTCAAAAGTCAAATTTTAGAGTTGCTTCACCAGCCTTAAAGTGTCTCCGCGGTCCTATGAAGGCCTCCTCATCATTGGAGAATTTCTGCTATTAGCAGGGAGTATATCACTACTATATATCTGCCAAGCCTTGACTCATTCAGATGTTACAACTTGACACAGCGTTATTACACGTTGATGGGCCTAAAGTGCTAATGACAGGTTCTGCAGAGGTTTAGTGTTAGTCTACAAGATGTGATCACTGCATGTATCACCAATGAAATAGGGGTAGCATGTATATGAAATACGTTCTCCTGACAATTATATCTACCCCAACATTACCCCTGCTCCATGGCATTTTCTCCAAATCATTGACAACATAGGCTTGTTGAGGCAAAAGCTAGAACAAACTTCTAACAAGAGATCATAATTACGATATTAGTTTGAGGTTGCATTCTGGCTAACACTCTGAGCAAGACTACTGCCACTATAACTTTTGTTATTATTAGTACTATTATAAAACAATGAAAGGAAATTCAGAAAAGGAAATGGTGAATGCGAGCAGTGATGGTGTGAGTGATGATAAGTTGCCTAACATATTTAGTCTTCTTACGACCTTTAGGCTTTGTCAGGATGGCCTACCAGTAAATTCTACCTCTCCTGACCTGCGTTCACAACTCAGCTAAAATTAAAACGTCTTCTTTGAGGTGTTGCCGCTCCCATTTGTGAGTGCAGAATAGTGATAGTACTGCGTGAGAGAGGAGGAGGTGGGAGAAACTGTGGGCAGTATTGGTAGATTTATGTTTCCTTGTCTACTCTTTGTGCTGTAGCTGATGTTTGACCTGTGCACTGGGGCACAAAGACTGGCCCCTCCAAGTCTAGATGCCTCATAGAACAGACCACATTGAGGTGAGTTTTTATATTCAGGTTCTTTTAACTAAAGTTATCATCAACAGACATGACATGTGGTTGGCCAGGAAGCTGGGGGCTACACAAGCCTCTGTTACATATATTGGGTAGGAAATAAAGACGGATTGACAGCGAGTTAACACTGCTTAGGAGGTAGACATTAAAAACAACACAAAATCAACTTAACTTTTGTGAAACTTTAACAAATTCTAATAATGTCGTAACCTAGGCAAGAGGTTTTACCTCATTTAGATTAGACTTTTGATACACAGACCTTATGGACAACAGACTGCGTCTTAACTGACCTGTCTGATCGTGTATCTGTAAAGCTATACTGCACTCTAGGGGTGAATTAGTTTCAATGAAATGAGGTCCATTAAAACTCCCAAAATGTGTCTGTCAGTCTGACCCTCCAAGATTCACACTGAATGAGTTACTTTAAAAATGTAGATCAATCAATCAATCAATCAATCAATCAATCAAGTCGCATTTTTATAGCACTTTTCTAGCTGCAACAGCCACTCAAAGCGCTTATTTCGAGCAAATAGGAAATATTGAAACAGTAATGAAATACAGTTGGTTATGTTTTTTAATAAGTTAATTGCTGTACCTCTTATCTATTTTTTATTTGATAAAAAAGTTGCAAGAATTTCCTGCAAGCTTTTTTTAATGCCATTCTCCGATCCAGCTTAAATATTTTTAGTGATCCTTTTACCATCAACTAGTATTATACTAATATTATACTCTGTTCTCACCATGTGGAAGTGCAGGTATATCAGGGATAATACTAACCCAGTATAGAGAAGAGTTTAGATGATATCCTAAAGGTAAGTCTAGACATGCAATGCATCTTTGTCCATATTTACAATGTACCACAAAATTAGTTTATTGCTTGATTTAAAAAAAGTAATGCAAACACCATAATTTGCTCATAATTATGCTTCTGTGTGCTTGCTCATACATGAACAATGTTTTACTTGGACTTTTATTCCACATTAGTAACAACATTGTCTTCTTGACACTGATTTGTGACCGCCTATGTCAGATTCTTGTTAAGACCATTAAAGCCAAGTCAAGTCAGTTTTACTAGCCCAATATCACCAAATAAATAAATAAATAAATAAATAAATAAAAGTGAAAAATAAAGCTAAATAATAGTAATTGTAATAGAGTAATAGTAGTAGAGTATAACTGTGTATTATGTGTGGATGGGCAACATGAGTCAGAAAGGGCCGGTGTGATTGCAAGTCTTTGTTCCAACCAAGCAGTTACACACCTGGTTCTATTAGTCAACCAACAGTCTTGTTCCAACCAAGCAGTTACACACCTGGTTCTATTAGTCAACCAACAGTCTTGTTCCAACCAAGCAGTTACACACCTGGTTCTATTAGTCAACCAATAGTCTTGTTCCAACCAAGCAGTTACACACCTGATTCTCTTAGTCAACCAACAGTCTTGTTCCAACCAAGCAGTTACACACCTGATTCCATTAGTCAACCAACAGTCTTGTTCCAACCAAGCAGTTACATACCTGGTTCTATTAGTCAACCAACAGTCTTGTTCCAACCAAGCAGTTACACACCTGATTCTCTTAGTCAACCAACAATCTTGTTCCAACTAAGCAGTTACACACCTGATTCCATTAGTCAACCAACAGTCTTGTTCCAACCAAGCAGTTACACACCTGGTTCTATTAGTCAACGAACGGTCTTGTTCCAACCAAGCAGTTACACACCTGATTCTCTTAGTCAACCAACAGTCTTGTTCCAACCAAGCAGTTACACACCTGGTTCTCTTAGTCAACCAACAGTCTTGTTCCAACCAAGCAGTTACACACCTGGTTCTATTAGTCAACCAATAGTCTTGTTCCAACCAAGCAGTTACACACCTGGTTCTACTAGTCAACCAATAGTCTTGTTCCAACCAAGCAGTTACACACCTGGTTCTAATAGTCAACCAACAGTCTTGTTCCAACCAAGCAGTTACACACCTGGTTCTATTAGTCAACCAACAGTCTTGTTCCAACCAAGCAGTTACACACCTGATTCCATTAGTCAACCAACAGTCTTGTTCCAACCAAGCAGTTACACACCTGGTTCTATTAGTCAACCAAAAGTCTTGTTCCAACCAAGCAGTTACACACCTGATTCTCTTAGTCAACCAACAGTCTTGTTCCAACCAAGCAGTTACACACCTGATTCCATTAGTCAACCAACAGTCTTGTTCCAACCAAGCAGTTACATCCCTGGTTCTATTAGTCAACCAACAGTCTTGTTCCAACCAAGCAGTTACACACCTGATTCTCTTAGTCAACAAACAATCTTGTTCCAACCAAGCAGTTACACACCTGATTCCATTAGTCAACCAACAGTCTTGTTCCAACCAAGCAGTTACACACCTGATTCTCTTAGTCAACCAACAGTCTTGTTCCAACCAAGCAGTTACACACCTGATTCCATTAGTCAACCAACAGTCTTGTTCCAACCAAGCAGTTACACACCTGATTCTATTAGTCAACCAACAGTCTTGTTCCAACCAAGCAGTTACACACCTGATTCCATTAGTCAACCAACAGTCTTGTTCCAACCAAGCAGTTACACACCTGATTCTATTAGTCAACCAACAGTCTTGTTCCAACCAAGCAGTTACACACCTGATTCCATTAGTCAACCAACAGTCTTGTTCCAACCAAGCAGTTACACACCTGGTTCTATTAGTCAACCAACAGTCTTGTTCCAACCAAGCAGTTACACACCTGGTTCTAATAGTCAACCAACAGTCTTGTTCCAACCAAGCAGTTACACACCTGGTTCTCTTCGTTAACCAACAGTCTTTGCTAAGGACCTTGATTTGTAGACTCTGGTGTGTAACTCCTTGGTTGGAACAAAGACCTGCGGATCATGTTGCCCATCCCTGGATGAATTTTTCCCAATGAGTGTGGACCCACCTTAAATTAGTTTAAACGAGCATAATCATGTCAGGCCTACATGAATAAAATGCATACCCATGAAGCCCAATGCATTAGTTTTTCATTTCCCCCCCGTTTAAGGTATCAGGTGTACGAAAAGACATGTGTACGATTCAAACATGAAAAAACACATGGTTGTATTTTACTAAAGTTAGCTATTTCACTTACTGTGCCACTCATTAATTTTCAGCGAGATCTTCTGCTGTACATAACAAACCTGAGAAATCTTGAAGTAAGATGTGATAGTAAAGTAAAATCAAACTTAAACGCTACATTTTTTTTAAGTTTGGCGCAACGACGTTGGCGATTAAAATCTTTACTTAAATAAAAGTATAACAGCGACACTCTGAGGCCGGTAGGGCCACCGATGGAGCAGGACGTCAGTTGTGCGCACACTTTGTGCCACAATCCGACAATTAAAACAAAAAACAAACAACAATAAAAAAGCTAGACTCTTCAAATAACAGGCGGAAAAAAATAATTTCTTATGGATTTGTGACACGAAAAAACTTCCATATTCAAAGCCCACATAAATGGTACTACATAGACGTACCGTGTAATTTTGCGACAGTCGTCACGACACTGCATGAACGGTTTACGTTTGTTTTGGAGGCTTATTCAAAATGGAGTAACGAGAATCGCGTCAGACGAAGAAGTTGCAGCTCTATCGTCGTCACACATTTAACGCATTTACTTTATCTTTGTTTACGTATTGACTACAAAAAACAACGAAAACACAATGACCGACGAAAAAAACTCCGACTCCTTCCGTTTCTTTTCGAGTTACGACGATTTGAGCGATAGTAGCGGCAGCAATGACAGCGGTGACGACGATGAGGCAAAAGGCACGAAAAAGCCAGGGCAGAAATCGGGTACAAATGCTGTTGGAAACAGTGACAAGTCACCTCAACAAGGGGCCACTTCTGCCTCCAGTATTGTCCCCTTACCCAAACCCGACGAGCTCTTCGGTTCCGTGTCCAAACCCGCTTTTTTATACAATCCACTGAACAAGGAGATAGACTGGGACAGTCTTGCGGTCAAAGCTCCTGAGGAGGTTGGATAGTATGTGTGTGTTAACGTGTGGCGTAGCTTCATGTTAGTGAGGCTGATACGTGTGTATGCGTGTTGTTTCAATTGTAAAAGATTAGTAATTGTAGATTTAGGAATGGTAGATTTGTAGTAGTCTATACTCTTACCTTACGAACAAACGCTTAGGATGCTATAGAAATATCATATAGGAAATATACAAAACCCTATAGTTTTGTATATTTCCTGTATGATATTCCCTAGTGTGTGTGTGTTTTTTTATAAGGGTGCAACCCCATTCTGCTCTTCCATGTGTGCCCCCCCCCCTACTTGCAGCCTGCCAGAGAGTTTAAACCATGGAAGACGAATGCTGTCCCTCCTCCTCAAAGCTACACCCCAGAGCCAGAGAAGAAAAAGGGACCTCCTCCAGGGATGGACATGGCCATAAAGTGGTCCAATGTCTACGAGGACAATGGGGAAGATGCACCACAGCCTTACACTGGCAATGCCCGCTTCCTACCCTCAGAGGAACAACCCTCTGACTCAGGTTAGTGCATCAGACTTCTCAAACTGTGGTTGAATTCTTAGTTTATTCACTAGGAGTAATGACAGAATGGGCGGTGAATTTGAAGGTTTTACTCAAGCCATTGCCATTGTTCCTACCATACAACTAACTAGATGAGCTCTGTTGATGGATTTACAGATGATCCCCGTTTACATATCTACAGTGCATGAGCGTATGCTGGATGTGCATCAGTGAGAGATGCCTATAATATTCATTTTACCTATTTATATGCAACGTATATTTGGATATAATATTTGGATAGAACCTCGCTAATGTGGATTTTCACAAATGTTATTGTACATACAAGACACATTTACAGACCAATCTGAAATTATTCTTGATTGTTAGTAACCACTCAAAACAGACCTATTTCTCGAGTATCCAAAGGAGTTGAATCAAGTGCAACTGGACTTGGTATATATCCATGAAGACATTTTGCCTCTCATCCAAGAGGCTTCCTCAGTTCGTGCCTTTCTGACTAGACCAAGCTAGTCTGACTGGCTGGTGATGAGACTCAGAATTTATCCTCTTTGGAGTCGTTGTCAGAGCTATAGATGTCCATGGCTCTTTGCGTTCCAATGTTTACCAATGCCCGTTGCTAACCTCCAAGCCACTGGTTCAGATATGTGGACGACACATGGGTCAAAATCCAAACACAAGAGGTGCAAGCGTTTACCAAATACATCAACTCAGTGGACAAGAACATTAAGGTCACAAGGGAAGACGTAAAGAACAACAGTTTGCCCTTCTTGGACTGTGACGTCCACATTGGGGAAGACAGGAGCCTCCACATTGCGGTTTACAGGAAACCTGCACACACAGACCAATATCTACTTTTCGACTCTCACCACCCACTGGAAACACAAACTGAGCGTCATCAGAACTTTGCAACACAGAGCTGACAATGTGCCCAGCAGCACTCAGGCCCAACGAGAAGAACACACACACCTGAGGGGAGCTTTAAAAACCTGCGGCTACCCCAATTGGACCTTTGTGAAAACTGCAAAACGTTCCAAAAAGACCAACCAGGTGAGCGACGAGGAGAAAAGGAACAGAAGGAATAGCACAGTCATCCCGTATGTTTCTGGGGTCTCCGAGAAACTCAGGAGAATTTTCAACAAACACCGCATCCCGGTATACTTCAAACCCAGCAACACACTCCGACAAAGACTGGTTCATCCCAAAGACCGTGTACCACACACCCGGAAAAGCAATCTGGTGTATGCTGTTCAATGCAATGAGGATTGCACTGACCTATACATAGGAGAAACCAAACAACCACTACACAAACGGATGGTCCAACACAGAAGGCCAAACTCCTCAGGACAAGACTCAGCAGTCTATCTACACCTAAAGGAGAAGACACACTCCTTCAAGGACAGCAACGTACACATTTTGGACAGAGAAGATAGATGGTTTGAAAGAGGGGTGAAGGAAGCCATCTATGCGAAACTGGAAAAACCATCCCTCAACAGAGGAGGAGGTCTGCGTCACCACCTATCTCCCACTTACAATGCCGTTCTTTCATCTCTACCCAGGAGACTCAAGAAGCCTAGCCTCCAAGAACAACAGTCGGTCACTAATTGCTCCAACGACTCTCATGACCACTGAACGATGAAGTCGAAACTAACACCCACAACGACCGTCGCTGCTAAACAAATGCAAATCAGTAGCTCCGATAACGACGGGCGCGGCCAAACATCGGTACACAAAAGAGCCACTCATGGCTCTGTTAGCGACGGGCGTTGTTAAACATCGGGACACAAAGAGCCATGGACATCTATAGCTCTGAAAACGACTCCAAAGAGGATAAATTCTGAGTCTCATCACCAGCCAGTCAGACTAGCTTGGTCTACTCAGAAAGGCACGAACTGAGGAAGCCTCTTGAATAAGAGGCGAAACGTCTTCACGGATATATGCCAAGTCCAGTTGCACTTGATTCAACTCCTTTGGATAACCATGACCTGGATGAATGAGAACATTCACAGACCTATTTCTCAAGTGTTTATCACATTGCTCTGTTGTTAGATTGGGTCTTTTGTTAACACAAGCACAGTATGTTTCTCTGCTCCTCTCTACTCTGCTTATCTTTGACTACTCCATAATTTCATTCTGACAAGGTTTCCATGTTTTTTCCTACTCTGGTGTTTTAGATGAGGACACAGATAAAGCAGCCATGTCTGCTAAAAAACGAAGGGTGGAGACCTTCCAACAAAAGGAGAAGAGAAAGAGGGACCTGGGACAAGCCACCTCTGATAAGAACTTTGTGGAGGAAGAGAAAAGAATCCTCAGACAGCAGGTAGAATGAGGCCTAAACTGTGGGGGGGTAAAAAACATCATTTGCAAATTAGAAAAGTTCCTGGACAACAGTGAAAGGACTTGCTGTGTAGTGAACATGCACATCAGTCTTGACTATGATGGTCACAGTATTGTGACTTGAAATATCATGCCAGTATTTGTTTTCATTGAGGTTGGTACATTTGAGAAAATACATATTGTGTTTAAAATAGATTTTTATCATTAGGATGTCAGGCATCGATAAAGATAAGGAATATGTAGGCATAGTCTTTCAGGTGGCAGTAGCCATACCCCACTCCAGCATGTACATCTTCAATAATTCATCACAGAAAGTTGAGTCAGTTCATCTGGACATAGTGTTTATTGAGAGAAACGTTTCATCGCTCATCTAATGCTCCTTTTTCCATTACATGGTACTGGCTCGAGTCAACTTGCCCTTTTTTTCGTTTTTCATAACTGGAAAGTACTGGAATTTTGGTAACTGTTACTACTTTGCTGGTACCACCTTTGCCAAAAAAAAAAACTGGAGCGGGTACCAAAATCAATGCAGACCTCTGACTGGTCAGAGAAACCCGTCATTGCATAATTTTGCGTCACTGCGTCATCAGTGTGCGCATGGGCTATCACCCGGCATTTTTAAATACAGAAGCAGTCGAAGCGGAGTTATCTTAAAAGTACATTTTGAAATTGAAAACCAGGCGTCGGTATGACGACCAGCTACACTGATGAGGTACTGTTACGGTAATGGAAAACGACACAGAAGTGAGTCGAGTTGAGCCGGTACCATGTAGTGGAAAAGGGGCATAAGTAACCTCTGCAGTCTCAACTGACTGCAGGTATCTCCACCATTATAAACAATACAGTGGCATAATGACTGAAAACAACAATCGGTTCCATATGCAGATTGCCGTGACCATTAACTAGAGTTTCAATGGTAATGTGTACTATTCACTAAGGATCATGGAATGGTTGCAATCACAGCATAGTAAGATGGCGATAGATGTACTAACCCCCCTCCCCCCATTGGTTCAGTGCTGGTCGTTCCCTCTTCACGTAGATGGCCTCTGTGACTCCCCGTTGTGATTGTGATTGATTCCCCAATCCTCTGTAAATAGTACACATGGCCATTGTAACTTTAGTTAATGGTCAGGCAATTTGCATATGAAACCAATCATTGTTTTCAGTTGTTATGCCATTATTGTTCATAAGGGTGGGGATACCTGCAGTCAGTTTAGACTGATGATGTCACTTAAATGAGTGATGAAACGTTTCTTTCAAACATTACGTCCAGATGAGCTGATTCAACTTTTTGTGATTTTCTTACCTGGATTATTGAACATGCATAAATACTTCAATAATTCAGTTTCCACTGAATGGACAAACGGGGTAAACTGTGTGCTAATCATTATCCTGGTCCACTTAAACGGCCAGATAAAAGTCAACGTAGACATATGTGCTCAAATTCGTTGGCAGTACTCCTCCACAAAACAAGGAATGCACCGTTTTCTCTGAAATAACTTGAAACTGACGAAAGTAATTGACATCCACCACTGATTATTCCATATTTCATAGAAATCAGATTTTTCTTTTCCATCATCCATTTTCCAAGCTGCTTATCCTAATTAAGGTCGCGGGACGATTTTTATTTTTATTTTTTTATTCAACATAATATTGTAAATCACAAAACAAATAAAAATGGCATGGACAAAAATGATAGGATTCTTGACCTAATATTTTGTTGCACAACCTTTAGTGGCAGTCACCACAATCAAATATTTTCTGTAGCTCTGAATGAGACTTCTGCACCTGTAAACAGGTATTTTGGCTCACTCTCCCTGAGCAAACTTCTCCAGATGTCTCGGGTTTGATGAGTGCTTTCTCCAGACTGCACGTTTCTGTGTCTGGCTTGTTTATGTTTTTCTTTCAAAAGTGGAGTCCTCCTGGGTCTTCCATGGAGTTCAGTTTCACTCAAAAAGCGACCGATGGTGCAATCAGAAACTGACGTACCTTCACCTTGGAGTTCAGTTTATCTCTTTGGCAGTCATCCTTGGTTCTTTTTCTACCATTCGCACTATCCCTCTGTTCAATCTGAGGTCGAGTTTCCTCATCGGCCGTGCCCAGGGATGTTGGCTACTGTTACATGGACCTTAAACGTCTTAATAATGATATGATGATGTGCTGATACCAAACAGCACAGTGACTACTTTTTTCCATTGAAATAGGCGGAATGACTGATTACAAGATTGGATAAATGTTTGATACAAATTAAAGAAACCAATTAGTTTGAAATATCACTATAATTCAATTATTTAACAATTATGTAATTATTAATTATATTTGATAATTATATCATTAAAGTATATCAAAATCCAAAAAAAAATATTTTCTAAGGGGTATCAACAAATTTGTCCAAGCCGTTTTAGAATATCTTTGTAGGATAAGCGATAATTCATCTCTTTTCACTGCTTCTTTGCTTTATTCTATGACATACCAAAGGCATGCAAGTATATATGACGAATGAGCTTTTAATTTCATCGCTTTTCAGGAGGAATGAATCAATATTTCAGTGAGCTGCACAGGTGCCAACAAATTTGAGCATGTCTGTACTTACCCTGTCTTCGCACCAAAAGCGTCATGAGCACCAGCGGTTGCTCTGGTGCTATAGCTACTCACTGCCAGTGCTCTAGCATGCTTTGCCAGAGCGGCAGGTTGTTCAAGCTGTGTTGCTGAAATAATTTGTGACTATAAAGTTTGCACTTGATATGCTGCAGTGTGAAGAAATCCCTGTCTGCAGTCGTTTGCTGCTTCAGCACATCATGGCTAATTTGCATAAAGGTAACCTCAGCTCAACTACAACTCGTTGCTCTGGGTACTGGCATCTGTGCTGTCCCCTGCTGCCGTGGTGACCGCTGCCCCTCATCTCCAATTCTTACAGAAAATAAATGATTGCCGGCTGCTTTTGTTGCTCATGACACTTTTGTGTGACAAAGTTACAGTATACTTTTCTGTAAGTAATAATTGTGATAATAATCATTTATATAGCGCCTTTCTAGACACCCCAAGTACATGATGGATTATAGAAAGCTTTCCAGTAGGGTAATCCCAAGATTTATCATTATCAAATTAACAAAGACATACCTTGTTATCTTTGCCCCTTAACCCCTAACCCCACAAAACTTGTACATGGTCACGTCTGGTCTTGTTTTTCATATTTATTCATGTATCTAAGATATGAGAGTGATTTCTGACTGTCGTGACTAATAAGAGGTGAGTTGGCCTACGTCCTTTTGTCGTGATTTTCGGTGTATTGTCTTTGGTTAATTGTAAATAATCAATTACCACATCACAGAGACAGTGCTTCATTAAAATAGTCTTCAGATTCCAGCTGAAGACAAAACATGCTCCATATGCTGCAGTGGTTATTGGGAAAAAACATACGTGACAGTTTTCTTGTCGGGCAGCATTGTGGCTCATTGGACAGCACTGTTGCCTCATTACAAGAGGGTCGACGGTTCGGTCCCAGTCCTTCTGTGTGAGCGTTTCATGGTCTGTGTTTTTGTATAGCTTTTCTCTCTGGTACTCAACTTTCTCCCCACCATCTAAAGACAGTGTATGTTGGATCAATTCTAAGCACGAAATTGCACAAGAGTATAAATGATTGTGTGCAGGGGCCCTGTGACGGACTGGAGACCAGTCCAGGGTGTCTCCTTACCTTCCACCCGATGCATGCTGGGATTGGCTCCAGCAACCACTGACCCTGAATTGGACTATGTGAATTTGGACATTGAATGAATTAATTATTTTAAGTTTTTTTTAGATGAATAGGAAATTGTGACTAGCGTGTATGTTTAATTTTTTTAAATTTCAGCCAAAACTTTTGAGTCGTTCTTCCTTCCTTTTGGACACCAGATGTCACCATTAACCCACAGCAACATGCCTCCTTGGCGTTTTTAGTGTTATCTGCCTCCTTTGGGCACACAAATTATAGTGACCTATGTGCATGGTTTTACACAAGCGATATTACGGAGTCATGCAATAATTTATAATCAGGTGTCATGTCAAGATTACAAAGATAGTTCATGTTTTGAGGCAGTATTACCCTATATATCACACTGGATGTTTGCTGAGCCCTGAAATAGTATTAAAAAAAAAAAAATTCTACCAGCCCAGTATTTCCATAGAGGATTATGGAAGGTTCTCTCGAGGTTAAAAACTGCAGCCTGGTGCAGGGATCCTACTCTTGTAAACTGCTTTCAGTTGTCTTTTGTCAAGTCCATACAGTTTGTTTAAGCATCATATTACTGTCATTATTTGTAGTTTATTTTCACTGATATATTGTTCATTGTGAGGTAGTAAATGGCAAATATTTATCTGCACTATGTCTCTGTCCCGGTGTTGAAATTGAGATTGTAATGGCACAAGTGTAATGCTAAAATATATTGAGAAACATAAGACATGAGCTTCACTTTTGCCCTTAATGACCAAAGTGTGAAGAGCTTTGCAGAACATGCCATTTATTGTATTAGCTGAAAGATAATAGCACTTTGTTTTAGTCAAACAAGTATTTTTCTTGAATAAAGATGGGTATCAGTTTGGGGTTTTTAAATTTGGTTTTTCATTTCTACACCTCTTGATGAGTAGGAAATGCTTTTTTCCCCCCATCGTTGAGAACTCTCTGTGACCATTTGTGTAAATGTACTGGTGTTTTACCCGTAGAGAGAGAAAAAAATGAAAGTTTTCCACAACTCTTACTTCGCAACACTTTGGTGATCAGAGAAATTCCTGGCCTATCTGTCGTCAGGTTTGACATGAAATAGTGGTAAATATGCCTGTGATAAAATTCCAGCTTTCAGGGATGTGCCTGGCCATGTCTGAAACACGTACCTGGCCCCCATCACAACAGCAGGAGACTGATTTTATCAGTCATATTTACGGTCAAATAACTCCTTTCCTGACTGATTGTGTGTTATATGGTCAGTAAGGTCACATCAATCTGCATTCGGGAATTCTTCATGTTGCTGTCAGCCATAAAAAATGGAGGACGTTTCCCAGAAAATGTGTTTTGGTAACATTATGCTCTCAGAATGGACTTGTGTGATTGGTCGAGTTTCATTTCTCAAGTCTAGTTTGCGGTGTCTCAGAATCTATTTAGCACCACCGTGGGCCTGTGATATGATATCCAAAGCATTCCTTGTTTGTGGTCTCTTTGTACTGTAGAGATTGTTACCAGGGAAAAGCATGTTTTCTTTCCGCTGTCACACATGACTGACCTAATCTTCTCCTCTTCTTCTTCTTCTTCTTCTTTTTTTTTTTTAAGAGAGAATGTCTTGGTCTAAAATTACACACAACCCACTCAGAGCATCCTCTCCTGTTTGGTGTTATAGATCTGCACTAGTTGCCCTTTTTGGGGCACCCCATCGGTTACTTAGGTTCTACTAAATAAGTCCCAATTTTATGTTATCTGCAACGATTTCTTCAACTTGAAATGCTGAGCTGATCAAACATTAGGTAGTTGTTGCTTCGTGAGATTTACAATCAGAAAATGAAACCATCAGTTTAGGCTGATTTAGCCACGGTGGCCCAGTGTAAGCGCTGTTGCCTCACAGCAAGAAGATCCTGGGTTCGAACCTCAGGGCTTCCCAAGGTCCTTTCTGTGTGGAGTTTGCACATTCTCCCTGTGTCTGCGTGGGTTTCCTCTGGGTCCTCCGGTTTTCTTCCCACCATCAAAAAGACATGCATGTTAAGGTTAATACTTCTGTCTGTGCCACTGAGCAAGGCAATGGAAAGAAGAACTGGAGTTGGTTCCCGGGTGCTGCAGCTGCCTACTGCTCCTATACAATGACAAAAATAAAGTGGCTTTTTTTGTGGCTTACAGGAGCTGGAAAATGTTTGCAAGAGGTTAACAAGGCTCAGGTGAAGTGTTTTGTCACAGCTACACCCTAACAAAATGTCATTCATACTGCCCCGATGTTATGACTCTGACACATTTAGTGGCAGGTCGAGACCTCATAATGGCCAGGGAGCACCCAGGGATCTTAACTGAGCCCTGAAGTAGGGTTGGGGTTAGAGTCAATAACTGACGTTTTACATCCTCGCACAATCCATTTGCAGCCTGTAGATAAATTTTGCTCACAGACACGTTTGCTGGGTGGTCAAAACCTGTGTTGACCACCGCATATTATGGGGCATTTGTTAAATCCTCCTCTTCGTTTTACTGTCCTGCTGTGGCTGTCATCTGGTGCCTCAGACTTGGAGCCAAAAACAACCTAACAAAACTAGACCTTGAGAAGTCTGACTGTAACAACACTGTTGCTCAAACAATGAGATAACAGGAGATGAGATTAAAATATCACAAATGAACTGATCTTTTTTGTTTTTGTTTTTTTGTAGTTTGCAGTAGGGAACTATCATTCAATTTTGGTGTGCTGGTGACAAAACAAGCCTTATTTAGCAGAAGCTTTGAGCTTTGCTCCCTGTTCGACAGAAGCTTTGGTGTGAGTACCCATGTCTCGTTAAATGATTTACATGTTTGCATGTAGTATGTGGTGGTACCTATGCAACCATGTCTTACTTGTATGGAAGGATGTATTTATGTAAATATGTATGAAGGTGAATTTGTTTGCTGATTATATCTGTCTGTCTGTCTGTCTGTCTGTCTGTCTGTCTGTCTGTCTGCCTGCCTGCCTGCCTGCCTGCCTGCCTGCCTGCCTGCCTGTCTGTCTGTCTGTCTGTCTGTCTGTCTGTCTGTCTGTCTGTCTGTCTGTCTAGCTAGATGAAGACAGACAGACAGGTAGCTGTATCTATCTATCTGTCTGCCTGTCGGGCGGTCTGTCTGTCTGGCTAGCTAGCTAGCTACCTGTCTGTCTGGCTAACTAGCTATCTGTCTGTCTATCCATCCATCTGTTAGTTCTATGCCGGCCCATAGGCTAATTCACTTCCTCAACACTTTACTTATCTTTGCAAACTCCAGTCTATAGCTGCAACCTATATTTGCAGCCTGTGAGGCCCGCTGCTAAGTGCCAGGATGGAGGGCTGTCAGTGTGGCTCGCAGAGAATGCTGACCGCTGAGAGCTGCATGCTTCTTGTCTCTTCTCACCCCCGTTTGCCAACAGGGGCCCAAGGCAGATGTTTTCTAGGAGCAAACAGTTGCTTTTCACACCAGAAAACTGGCCAACAGTGTGAAACACATGTTGAGCAGAGACAGCGGAAAAAAACAAAAACCTTTCCAGAGCTAGAGAACATAACATGGTGCTAACATTGGTTATGTAGCAATCGAGCAGCATTTCAGTAGCGTATTGATCCACGTTATGTACAGCTACAGTGTAATAATCAATTATCTCTTGCAGTTAAGTGAGAACACAACAACCATTAGTTGCTCAGACGACATGATTAGGACATTTCTGTATAAACCAAGGGTGCCTCTCTTACCCTGACACGTGGTTTGAATGTAGGACTTTCTGGATTGAAATTTTTCAAACCACATTAAGAAACTAATGTAATGTCTTAGTTTGTTGTAATACTGTGGTTCTATCTACTGATGGCTGCTGAACGTTGTCAAACTATCCCTCATATCCCTTGTGGCATAGACCCAATGAAAAGTACCATGCGTCGTTCGTGATGAAATCACTGAAAGACATTGAAAAAATAAAAAGTTGGATCTACTCGGAAATGTTATTTCAAGTTGTTCCTCGCAACTACTATGTTCAGTAACTTCTGACTCATTGAGCACATATTTATAGGTCAGATTTCTCTTGTGCAACCACATGACATGAGATTTACTCTCATGATATGAGAGTAAATCTCATGACATTTTTTTTTTGAGTGCAGATCCTTAGAAAACAGCCCTATCAGAGTAAAAGTGAAAAGTTAAATCATTAGAATAGATGGAACTAATAATCTGATTGGGAAATTGAAATAAAAAATGCAGCAGCAGATATGGCGGCATGGCTCAAGAGGTAGGGCGGGGGATGTCTAGTAATCGGAAAGTCGCTGGTTTGATCCCCGGCTCCTCCAGTGAGCATGTCGAAGTGTCCTTGAGCAAGACACTAAACTCCTATCTGCTCCTGATGAGCAGACTGACGCCTTGCATGGCAGCCCCTGCCACTGGGCATCACGGTGGCCCAGTGGTTAGCACCGTTGCCCCACAGCAAGAAGGTCCTGGGTTCGAACCCCAGGCCGTCCCAGGTCCTTTCTGTGTGGAGTTTGCATGTTCTCCCCATATCTGTGTAGGTTTCCTCTGGGTGCTCCGGTTTCCTCGCACCATCAAATACATGCATGTCTGTGCCCCTGACCAAGGTGATGACAAAGAACTGGAGTTGGTCCCCGAGTGCTGCACTGCGGCTTCCCACTGCTCCGAGTGTACATGCTGCCCACTGTTTCTAGTATGTGTATAGAGGATGTCAGAGAAAGATGAATCAGTTCATCTGGACACAATGTTTATTGAGAGAAACATTTCCTCACTCGTCTAAGTGACATCTTCAGTTCTTCAGTCTCAACTGACTGCAGGTACCCCCCCCCCCATAAACAATACAGTGGCATAATGACCCAAACCAACGAACACTTAAGCATTATCACACGAGAGGGAGTGCTGTTATACTGAGGCCTCGTACCGACGACTCAATCACAGCCGTGTTGATATTCAGTATAACAGCACGACCTCGAGTGTGATAATGCTTTTATACAACAGTTCTACAATCACCATTTATTCGTTAACAGTAATAAGCAACAACAGATTATGATTTGTTTGTTTATTTAATCATTTATTTAGCGCCGCCAACAAATAGTTCCACAATCTATCCATCTGTGCCATGCAAGTTTGTTACAATCTGATATTGATAACGACCGTTAATGTAGCCTAATTAACGGTTATTAATAGAACATCTGTGCGGCGGAGTGATACATATAGTTAAAAGTCTCAGTGCTGTTATACTGAATATCAGCAGTCATGGAATGCCTCTTGTCCAGTCAAATGACTTGGTTGGAACTAACTGTTGTATAAACATTGCCATTGTATTGTTTATGAAGGTGGGGATACCTGCAGTCAGATGAGACTGAAGAGGTCACTTAGATGAGTGATGAAATGTTTCTCACAGTAAATACTGCGTCCAGGTGAACTGATTCAACTTTCTGTGATTTCCTTACCTGGATTATTGAGCATGCATCGAGACATGAACAGAGCATGGGTTAACTGCAGGGAATGGATTCCATCATATGTATGTACAGTGATAATAAAGTGTCTTCTTCTTCTTCTTCATCATCAGTGTATGAATGTGTGTGTGAATGGGTGCATGTGAAGCATACATAAAGCACTCTGAGTGGTCGGTAGACTAGAAAAGTGCTATATACATTTACTATTCCATTTACCATTTATATGAGTGAAACAGCAATGTTGTTTTAAATCTTATTGTTACATATGACAAGCAATATGGGCATGGTTAACATTTACCAGACCACCCCCCCCCAAAAAAAATACTGTAGAGAAAAAATAGTTCTGGTGGCACCTATTAACCCATTTGCACACAGCTTCATAGTCTTGTGTTCTCCAACAAATGTCAAGTTTTAAAGATGGCATCGTACCAAGCAGTATGTAGGCTCTCATGTCCGGAGCCAGGCCCCCCATCCTTGACCTCAAGAGACCTCAGACTCAAAACGCGAGTAGAACTTTTATTTTCCATCCTCTCCGTTCCTTCTGTCCCTCTTATCATGTTTATTTTCTCAACTTCTCCTGGATCGTCACCTTGCCGTGGTGGAGAAGCTTGCATGTACCAGTGATACCAAGAGCTATGCCGTCCGGAGCTTGGCTCCTGGTAGGGTCACTCAAGGTGGATAGGTTAAGGGGGAGGTTCCAGACGAAGCGTGATCCAACAAAGACCTCAACGGCAGAACTGGCGGAAGATGTCTCCAGGTCACAACGGCAGTGAAGGCGGATGAAGGCTGCAACAGAGGGTGGTCCTCAGTCATCTTGGTTCTCCATGCCATTGTACTCTGGTCACCCCCTGCCAAGGACCGTGTGGTGGCTGCAGGCACATCAGTCTCTCCATGTAAAAAAGCTCTCCAGCACATGTGTCCTCCCATTATGCTGCGCCAGGATCAGCCTCTACACCCTACTGAAGGCCCAGAAGGACCCAGACGGGGGATGGTCATACTCGACCCCGAGTGACCGCCAATGAATCTTCTCTGACAAAATCACAGCGATACACGGAGGTATCGATGTATGACTTCCCTGTTGACACATGTTTTATAACACCTCTGATAAAGTTGGATTGGAAGTGATGGCGATTGGCCAGTTTACTTTGTGGTCTCGGTCAACCTCCTCATCCTCATAACTGCAGCTTGCAACAAGTGTACTGAATATCAAATTTTCGTGTTTTCTGCTCTGGTTTTGATTAAAAGCAAATTAGTAAAAGTATCTGCCAAGGGGCGGATATAATTTCATTGGATCCTAATCCACTTCCACTTATTAGAGGCGTGTCATCAAAACAATGCACTGTATATTACGTGGAACACGTGTCCTCTATTCCTGTGTATGCTGGCAGAATAATTAATTAATAATTAATTTCACATTTCCCTACCGGAAAATGGTGGATTGCTCCCTCCGGGTTGGGGAAGAGTTGTTGCCTCAAGTGAAGGAGCTCAAGTATCTCAGGGTCTTGTTCACGAGTGAGGGTAGGATGGAGCGGGAGATTGACAGGCGGATTGGTGCAGCATCAGCAGTAATGCGGACGTTGTACTGGACCGTTGTGGTGAAGAGGGAGCTGAGCCGGAAGGCAAAGTTCTCAATTTACCAGTCAATCTTCATTCCAATCCTCACCTATGATCATAAGCTTTGGGTAGTGCTCGAAAGGGTGAGATCGCGGATACAAGTAACTGAAATGAGTTTCCTCTGTAGGGTGTCTGGGCTCAGCCTTAGAGATAGGGTGAGGAGCTTGGACATCCGGAGGGAGCTTGGAGTAGAGCCATTGCTCCTTCGCGTTGAAAGGAGCCAGTTGAGATGGTTCGGGCATCTGATTAGGATGCCTCCTGGGCGCCTTCCTTTGGAGGTTTACTGGGCACGGCCAACTGGGGGGAGACCCAGGGATAGACCCAGAACTCGCTGGAGGGACTACATGTCCAATCTGGCCTGGGAACGCATTGGGATCCCACTGGAGGAGCTGGAGGGTGTTGCTGGGGAGAGGGATGCCTGGAGTGCCCTACTTAGCTTGCTGCTACCACGACCCAACCCCGGAGAAGCGGCTGATGATGAGATGAGTTGAGATGAGATAATTTGCCCTGTCACGTATTACCATATCGTGACAGGGCAAACTATCTTGAAGTGCTTGTTTTGATAATAAAAATGCTTGCCTGGATTTTCGAGGTTATTTGCTCTGCGTTAGGGGAAACTCTCTAAGAAAACAACTCCTAAATGTTTCAGAATCCCCTTAAACCAGACTAACTGTCTGCACGTGCAGACAGTTACAGTCTGGTTTAAGGGGGTAAATAACATCCGTTTTATTTTTTCAATTCTGTTGGAAAATAGGGACCGTCGAGAAAGGAGTTTCCTTTCAAGCAGGAACACGAGGTAAAGGCAGCAGCTGTGGGGACATTCTTTTGCGGCACATGATGGGCGAGAACGGTAGCAAGAGACGAGGACGCTGACCTCTTTCATGATAAACCTCCGTCATGATAAACGTGTCAGAGGTTGTCTCTTCATAAAGACGCAAAGGAAGAGCAGCCCAACTCTCTGTGTGTGTGTGTGTGTGTGTGTGTGTGTGTGTGTGTGTGTGTGTGTGTGTGTGTGTGTGTGTGTGTCTCTCTCTCTAACTGGAGAAAGTGATCAGCTAGTCACCTTCTGCTGGTTAGTAATTGAGGAGATCCTGTCTGCCGGAATTCTGACAGCTCGATCCTTGTCCTGTCTTCACCTAATCAGACTTAACACACACAACCACAAGCCACTGATAAACACACACAAACCCACAAACGTGCACACGCAGACACACACCACCACACATACACGTGCACAGAACATGTCTGATCGTTGCTACTGGGACACAGCGTACCACTTTCCAGGCTGATGATCATTATATCCCTCGGATGTTGCTGAGGTTTTATGACGGTTAAGATTAGAGCTTATCTCGGTCTACGTCAACAGGACATGATGGCGACACAATTCCATGATATGATACTCAAAGAGCCGACGTTTCAACGGGAGACTGGTGTGCACTGAAACCTACACAGACTTAATGAGCGTTAACGCACAGCAAGGGTCCTCCTGTTTTGTTTTGGTTTTTTTTTCTCCCCAGTAGTAAAATATGAGTGAATAGCTACGAAAAGAATGTGACTCTCTGAGGCGTAACACTGGAGGCCCTCGGCAACGCAACTCTCACAGGGATCATCCAGTCTGATTTATACCCGAGAAAGGCTTGTGTCCAAGGACATGAATTTAGTTGCAGTGTGCGTTGAGAAAAGGGTAAGGCCCATAAACCAGCCAGGGGACGGAGAAAGAGCGAGAGAGACAGAAAGAGAGAGAAAACGAGGGAGAGAAAGAGGGAACAATGGGCAGCCATCAGGAGCAGAACGACAACAGCTGCAAGGCCTTACATCCCTGCAAACACACACCCACACCCGCAAACACACACACACATTCTCCCTGGTTCTTTCCCTCTGTCTTTCTCTCAAACACACACACACACACACACACACTGTTTGGTCAAGCAATCTGAAAGGGGGCCAGCCAAGCAGATGTTCTGCCACTGCCATCACAAAGAGGGCAAGAGACTGTCTGGGCAGGAAAGAAAGACAGAAATAAAGAGCGGCAAAAAGGAGACAAAGTTCCTCATTTTCAAGGTATTGTTAGGACAGCTTGAATAGCAACTTGACAAATGAGTCACGCCTGCGTGGAATATTTCCTCAATAACTTATTAATCATTCAGAATACTTATTTTTACAAAGCTCAGTTCAAAAGTATGTATGGAAATGTACTCTATACCTCACAATAAGATAAAGGTAGAGACACCATGTGACCTATGAGTCGCCATTTCTCTGCCACATGGATCATGTTGTGCATTTTGTTGCAAGTAAAACTGTTTCACTGTTCCACTTAAGTTTCCCTATGTAACACAAAATGTTACATTGATACCAACGGGTATTACAGTGAAACTGTTACATTGATACCAACGATTACAGTGGAAATGTTACATTGACACTGTTGCAAATTCGGGGGGCAGCTCGGCCGGACCTTCAGAGCCGGGACGCGAACTCGGAATTCCCGCACCGCGGGCGACAACGTTAAACAGTCGACTAAAGGTTTCGACCCGTCTACGTTACACTAACCCCCTCCTTCGGGAAACGCTTCCGATGGCTTCACGGTCCTTCACGGTCTCACCATCCCACTTCTGAAACTAATGTAGCAAATTTGGGGGGCAGCTCGACCGGACCGTCACATGAACTCGGATCTCCCGCACCACGGGCGACAACGTTAGCCAGTTGACTAAAGGGTCCGACCCGTTAGCCAAGGGCTACCGAGCCTATTCATCCGTGATCGTTACAATGCCCACAGGTATTACAGTGAAAATGTTACATTGATACCAACAGGTATTACAATGAAAATTTTACATTGATACCAACAGGTATTACCGTGAACATGTTACATTGATGCTAACAGGTATTACCGTGAACATGTTACATTGATACCAACAGGTATTACAATGAAAATGTTACATTGATACCAACAGGTATTACCGTGAACATGTTACATTGATACCAACAGGTATTACCGTGAACATGTTACATTGATACCAACAGGTATTACCGTGTTACCTGTCAACACATTTTCAGGCAACATATCTAGCTTAAAGGTTTGCATGAAAATAGACTAATGTATATATATGTGCATGCACCAGTGTGTTCAATGGTTGAATCTGCAATTTAAAGGTGTAAAAGTCCTTACCCATTTATCTACCCCTCCCTCCCTTCCAATATATCGCTCTCTCTCTGTCTCCGCCTACCTCCTCCTACCACCCCCTCAACGCATGCGCACACGCACACGCGCGCACACGCCACGCTGCCTGCAGGCTTTGACCTGTAAATAGCTGCCCAGACAGGGTCTAGTCAGTCAGGGAGGCGGGCTGAGGCGTCAGGGCCTACACGGCTCCTCCAGAGCAATAACAGATGCTTATCATGTTTTACTGGAGGAGGGGGAGGGGGGGTGTATGGGGTGGCACAGGCTGGCGGGCGGCTGACAATGAATGACTTTAACAATAAACGGCTTCAGCCAGGGATAGACATTGACCTTCTTTAGTAGAACAGACAGAGGCATGCTAGTTTTACATGCCAGTGATTCAAATCCAGTCACACTCCAGAAAGTGCGTGTGCACGTGCATAATTATTCGTGCCTTAAACAGATGGAGAGAGAGAGAGAGAGAGAGAGAGAGAGAGAGAGAGAGAGGGAGAGAGAGTATGTGCACTCACACACCCGCCAAGGCTTTTCAGCGAATCTTATCCTCTTGCACATTCCAAGTGAAGACAACAGCAAACAAATGGTTTAAGGTTCAAGTGAAGTACGTTTCATTCCTTTCTTTTCCTTCTCAACCATTCCTAATGCCCTAGTTTGTGTCGCAACGGGGCAGGAGGGGGGTTAGATGAGAGGTCAAATAGGAGGGGATTAGTCAAGATACACTTCAGATAAAAGTGTCAGTCAGGAACTTTTTGCTGATCCATCATTTGCAAACCATGCTGGCACTGCAGCTCAAGAAAGGAAAGAGAAAAAAACAACAACAGTTCTCACTTCGGTGTGATGATGGTAATGAGCCTCGTGTGACGCATATAAAAAACCTGTTTGTCTGTGACGACTGCTGAAGGGTTCCGAGTTGGTACTTGGTCACTCTCACTGTGACTACGTTAAGAAACACTGTTCATTTCTCTATCAACTCACGAGACAGCCGAGTGCATTTTTACCCTGCGAAGGAACGCTGCTGCTGCTGTTGTTGTTGTTGTTGTTGTTTCCTGCAGTTTACTGAAGCGTCTTCACAGCCACCAGTGAAGGTGTTAATTTGAGGTTTTGGCTCTCTTGCTGAATTGCATTCACGTTTTGGGACAATGATGTGTTGAATTTCAATGCAGAGTGCTTGTGCGCGTGCGTGTTTCTGAGGGCCTGCATAGTGTAAAGCATACAGGCCAACTCTACGGCTACTCCACACAGCTGGTTTCTCGTTGGTACCCGAGGGTAAACATTTGGTTGGAGGATATTCTCTTTATCGCTCAGTGAACGTAGCATCTGTATAATGTGACGTTAATTTCTATCCTCATTACGTCATCGCCGCGTTCGGAAAGCCTGTACATGTGCCGCGATGCTCGAGAACAATGCATGGTCATCATGCAAATGCTCCCCTGAATTATAAACCACACACCACTGACGGGCTGATAGTCTGCTGTTCTGATGTCCACGGTGTCGCGTTCTGTCTCCGTCTTCCATGTGTTTAGTTGTTCTTGGTATTTGTTTATATATTTCCCCCCTGTGACGCACTTTGGGAATCTTTAAAAGCATGATGCAAATACAATTTATTATCGTTATTGTTGCTGATGTTTTTGTTGCTGTTGTTATCATTATCATCATTAGTATGTACTATTATAATCATTATCGTAATCGTTTTATTACTTTGCCACCGGGCTCCTCAATCCCGCGAGAAAATATTCCAAATATTTGACCTGCAGCACGACGAGTTGAAGTTAGGCGAGGGAGCGGCGCTAGAGCGCAATTGAGCGTGTGCGCGTGCGCGTGCACGTGCGAGAGAGAGAGAGAGAGAGAGAGAGAGAGGGAGAGAGAGAGGCAAACAGAGGGCGAGAGAGAGAGAGAGAGAGAGAGAGAGAGAGAGAGAGAGAGAGAGAGAGAGGATGAGAGAGAGAGAGAGAGAGAGAGAGAGAGAGAGAGAGAGAGAGAGAGAGAGAGAGAGAGAGAGAGAGAGAGAGAGAGAGAGAGAGAGAGAGAGAGAGAGAGAGAGAGAGAGAGAGAGAGAGAGAGAGAGAGAGAGAGAGAGGAGAGAGAGAGAGAGAGAGAGAGAGAGAGAGCCCAGTGAGCTCTCGCAAAGCAGAGCGGCAGACAACGGACGGAGTCAATGTGACAGCGGAGAATGGAGATGACTCCGCGCGCCCGGTGAGCTATCACCGCGGCGAGCGACACGCAGCAGTAGGTCGGTGCGTTGTCCCTTCGGAAGACGGGGGAGTGCTGAATGAAAACTGGAGGAATTACCGGCTGGAGAGGAATGGCCGATCCTCTGCGGAGGACTTTACTAGCGAAACTTCGGGGGAAGAAAGCCAAGAAAGGGGCGACAGCTGGTGGTGGATACTGCGCCGCCGCCGCCGCCGCTGCCGCCGCCGCCGCCGCGAACGGGGAGCGAGAAGGTAACGACCAAGTTTTCCATAAGCAGCGAGACTGTGAAGGTCACTCGGTAGTTTTACTCACAGGGCTGGATTGTATGGCAGACAGAATGAGTACCTATGAGAATTGTGTGGACGGGGGTGTCGCGGCAGTGGTGCGGGAGAAAAGCGCGATTCCCCATTACGAGGCTTCAGCGACGCACATATACAGCACCGACCGAGAGGCAGAGCGGGGCGGCGGGGGGACGAGGGCTCGGGTTGACGAGGGACTCCCGGGGGTCTCGCCCGAGAGAGAGACGCGGTTCGCGGAAAACGTTAGAGAGAGAAACGCTAAGTTTCGCCAGGGGCCCTGCGGTGGCTCTGCCGGACGTGTCGCACCGGCGGGGGGACGAACCGGCGGGGAGCATGCACGGAAACGACACTTCGTCCCCATCCCGCGGCAGTACAGTGTCGGCGATTCAATCGGGTTCGGGGACAGCTATTTCAGCCACGTCTCGTGCCACACAAGGGTAGAGCAGAAAAACGGGGCTGGTAGATGTAACCAGGTTAGCGTGAGCGAAGCGTGCCCCGACCGAGAGGAGAGCGGGGCAGATCCCGGTTTGGGACCCCGACACATGGCCGAGAATGTGGCGGCTGTGAATGGACACGTCCATGCTGTCAGTGATGGCAACCCGACGTCGGAGGGCAATTCTGCAGCTTGTACGACGCAGACGCGTCCGAACGGTATCGCGGGCTGTCGTCTTAGCGGGCGCAGCACGGAGGAAAGCATTTTGATAAAAAACATCGAGAGCTACGGCAGCTCGTCCGGGTTCGCAGGGGACATCAGGGCGACCGCTCTCCAAAGCCCGACCTTTTTCCCCACAGAATTAGAAATATGCGATATAAACATGGCCCCCTTGTGCGCCAGAGAGGGCTCAGTCAGACACAACTCGTTAGACAGTGAAGACGAGGATTACTACGATAACGAGAATCTGCCCTTTTATGACCGCGGGCGTGCTGGTGTGCATGACTGGAAAGGTGACGGTGATGCAGCGGAGGTTGCAGAGTTGACCCAGGCTGGGAAAGATAAAGGACAGCTCAATGGCGGCAGTAGTGCCCAGGAGACAGACAGGCTTAGGAGTCAGCTGAAAGAGGCGTATTACCTCCTTATTAACACCATGCATGACATCAACCTTGATGTACAACAACACAGCGGGGGTTTAGCAGACCAGCAGGCCACCTCGTCTTGCAGCAGCCACTCCAGAGATAGCTTGTGCTCAAGGCTGTCAGCAAAAAACATGGATAGCGACTCCTGGTCCTCCGGAGGGGAGCACAGTCCTCAGCAAGGGTCTGACACCGACTCGCTCCTGCTGTGCCTCGGTTGGGACATCAGGTCAGGCCTCAGAGGCAAACTCGACAGCAAGAGCGTGCCGAACCTGTCCTTTACAAACACAAGACCCACGTTACTGCGCTCCAGTAGTGACAGCGCTATCAGGTATCCTAGTGGGCCCTTGTGCGCTGAGACCTCTGGAGGCCAGAGCGCAGAGATTTGTGTGGACGAAAGGAGTGCAGATCTTAAAGGGGTTAACGCAACAGGAGGGGCTGTTGACGACGCCACCAGCAGCGACGAGCAGCTCCAGGAAGCAGGTGGCGAGGATGAACAAGGCAGCGGGCGGCTGAACGAGAGCAGTGGCTCGGTCAACAGCCTCACGGGGTCGTCGGACAACAACGGCGACACGGCAAACACTCAGGGTCACGATAACAAGGAGGAGACGAGTAGAGGCGGCACACAGGAGGCCACCATCGGTGGTTCTGTCAACAAGGGTCACGGCGTGACAGTCAACAAGATGCAGGAGTGGATGCACAAGGGCCGTCTGCTTTCTTCTGAGATGAAGCAGCGCATTGAGGGCTCTTCAACCTCTCTGCCTCGTGGAGGCCAAGGTCAGGACAAAGTGTGTCCCCAGGCTAATCTTGGGGGGTGCAGAGCAGGGGCCGACGCCCCAAGCCGGGTAGATCGTGGGGTGAAATCCGCCCAGGCCAAGTCGACAAGCCCGAGTCACGTGGGGAAACCTGGCACCACATCACCAAGGCGGTCCACTCCCTCGGCACAGCAGCAGTCAGGTAGGAAGGCCATACGGAGCGGCCCGGACTCCTGTGGATCCACTAAAACCGGGGAACTCTCACCCTCCTTCTTCCCGTCTGATTATTGTCATCCTCCAACTCTAGTAAACTTATTATTGTGGTGGTGCCCCCCCCCCCTCTCACATTCGTACCTACTCCTCCTCTTCTGGATGCAAAGCAAAGGGTCGGGGGCACCTCAGCCCCCTTTGCTTTCCTTTTAAGACTGTCTAACCGGTGGTGGGTCCCCTTCTCCACACTAATTTAGGTGCATTCTAACATTAAAGCTAGTAGCACGCTAGTTGTAGGATCACTCACGGTGTAGTAAAATAACAACTAACTCACCCTTCTTCTAGTCACAGCTGATGTATGGTGGTGCTGGTGGTGGGGCAATGTGTTTGTGCTAATGATTTTTGATCCATGAAGGTGATCAATGGGAGCGAAAGGGAAAGGCAAGTATGCCCGGGGACGTTCTGTTTGAAATGAGACGGTGAAGACATGAAAGCATCTGTATCATGAAACTTGTTCCATCCATAGGAATGTGTGACGTGTGTTATCAGTTGTCTATGAATCTGTGTCTAGATGTAATAAGTGGGGCCGGGCAATATGGGCAGAATCAAACATCAGGACGTTTTTGACTGAATTTCTTGATATCGATATTGTGATGATATCGTAGAGATGACTATTGATCTCACAAAACATTTACACGATGACATTTTTTGATAAACACTATTGTTAGTAGACAAATAATATAACAGCCAGAACAGGCTAATAAGTTCAGAAAATTGCACGTCTTTGCTGTAATGCAGCATTTAAAACCAGGAAAAGGTAACGCTGATGTCATATCACAGAACCCCAGATGATATCTAGTCTCCTATCATGGTATTGATACTATATGAGAATCAGAATCGGATATTGATACGATATGGATGTATTGCCCGGCCCCAGTAGTAAGAGGTTTGCTCGGATCTGTGTTGAACACAACTGAACAGAAGGATTTCATTAGCTTATTGGATCTGGGTACTGGTGAAGCATTAGAATAACAACAGGATGTGGTGATGGTCGAACTTCCTACGAGGTGGACCAGCAGGGAGGAAAACCAAACGAGAGAACAGAAATGTACCAACATGTACTCTTTTATGCCACGCTTGTTTTTGCCCAAAATGGTATTTCTGTGTGTGTGTGTGTGTGTGTGTGTGTGTGTGTGTGTGTGTGTGTGTGTGTGTGTGTGTGTGTGGTGTGTGTGTGTTTGTTGGCTCCTGCTTGTGTGCTTGTGAGTGTGTGCCTTGGCTTGAGAGTCTTTTCCAGAGTAAACAGATGATCGGCCACATGTGCAGGCCGTCGTTGTGTGCTGCGCTGCTAGAAATAGAGCGTGATCTGCGATGGGTTAGGGTTGGGAAGGCTTCTGTGCTTGACTCCCAGAGACGTGGCTGCGGTTGGGCTTCTTCTTCTTCTTCTTCTTCTTCTTCTTCTTCTTCTTCTTCTTCTTCTTCTTCTTCTCTCTGCCATCCTCTCCTCTGCACAAAAACATCCGTGAAGCAGGTCCGTGAAGCAGGTCGCCTCGGCGTATTAACGTTGCAAAACTTCTGTCCCTCTCTGTTCTTTCTCGTTTCTCTTCAATTGTCTCCCTTTCCTTCACTTTATTAGCTGTCTCCATCTTTTACTTTGCTTTCCCTCCCTTTGAGTCCCCCACTGAACTTTTCTACAGCTGTAGCCAGTGGATTCCTAACCAGGATAGGAGCCACTGCGGCTTGTGGTGTGTGTGTGTATGTGTGTGTGTGCGTGCGTGCGCGCGTGCATGTGTGTGTGTGGTGTGTTAGTGAGTGAATGAGTGAGCGAGAGAGAGTGAGCGAGTGAGAGCGAGAGCGATTGAGAGAACGAGAGTGAGAGCGATTGAGAGAACGAGAGTGAGAGAGAGCAAGAGAAAGAGAGCGATTGAGAGAATGAGTGAGAGTGAGTGAGAGTGTAATTGAGAGAGCGAGAGAACGAATGAGCAAGAGAGAGAGAGCGATTGAGAGAGAGCGATTGAGAGAGCAAGAGAGAAAGTGCGATTGAGAGAGCGAGAGTGTGAGAGGGAGAGAGAGAGCGATTGAGAGAGAGAGAGAGAGAGAGAGAGAGAGCGATTGAGGGACCGAGAGAGAGAGTGCGATTGAGAGAGCGAGAGAGAGTGCGATTGAGAGAGTGTGAGAGCGAGAGAGAGCAATTGAGAGAGAGAGTGAGAGAGAGAGAGCGATTGAGAGAGATGGGGGGGAGAGGGGGTTAGAGGGTTTTATGTTTGGGAGGGGGGTTGTTGGGCTGTCATGTTGCCTACCTCCTCAGTAGTTTGCTCGGGGCAGCTCCATGGTAACTTGCATTTTAAAAAGACCTGGGAGTGAATATTTAGAATGCCATTCCTGTTGTTTAACTTGTTTGCGCAGTGTCACTTAATTCCTCACCATGAATGAACAAAATGAAGGGCGATTAAGTATTTATTAAGGTCAGCCCTGGGCTTATCTTGCCGCCATGGGCCTCTCAGTACCTCACAAAGAGTCATTTAAAAAAAAAGAAGGGGGGGTGAGGAACACGGTAAGGCTCTTAAATGTGCCAATGAATTACCACGCCTGGCTGGAAACTTCAGTTGTACAGCTCAGAAGTATTCCCTTAATTTACACAGATGTTGATGTTTATGCCTCCCCGGCCGGGTGTTGTTTCGGAATCAAACCTCAACATGGAGTCGAATACATAAATCCACATTTCACACCAGGACTACTGACTGTGATTAGATTTGAAATCAGGTTTATATTTGTACATTGACGTGTACTTTAATTATCATGCACAAGTCCATGCTAATTACCACCTAGCTGTAGAGCATCTGCCATCTTATAACACTCTGTGTGTGTGTGTGTGTGTGTGTGTGTGTGTGTGTGTGTGTGTGTGTGTGTGTGTGTGTGTGTGTGTCTGTGTGTGTGAATATTTCCAGGAATGCAAATTGAATTTTTCTTCTATCTCACAAGTGTGGTCGTTACACTGTGTGGGTTCTTTTGTGTGTCTCTCTGTGTGCACGTGATTGTGTGTATGTGCACAATTAGTTGTCCGTCCTCTGTATACACGCGTCTTCGCTTGTTTGTTTTGTTATTTTAGAAAATGGCACTTCCACCGACATGAAGGCGGGCAACGGTTTTAGACGCAGGAACCCGAGTTTCAGTCGACCCAGACCAGAGTTTGATAGCCCAAAAAACACAGCTGGATTTAAAAAGTCAGTAGGTCAATACCACGGTAAGGAAACTTGTTGGGAATTTTTCCCAGCCCAAGGCTGAGACAAGACGTCAGGTAAATTTGTAGAGCGCCCTATAATTAACCTCCCCCATCAGGCGAGATCAATTAAAAGACTGCCAGAAGTGCACAAGTTTCAAAATAAACACAACCAATGGATAGCTAAATTCAACAAAACACATTGTGCGGTTGGTTTGTAAATGCATACAAACAGATATGCACTGCGCTCCAGAGCATGTGTGATGTGGTGAAATCACAGTGCAAGAGTCCCGGGGAGCTGTTTCTGGATTTCAGTCACATTCTGCGTCTTTTATATTCGATAGCCCCGGTTTCTGTTCCGGGAAACGCTGGGCTTGTTTTGTATGGGAGCGGACCAAACTTCTCAAACGCTTCGAAACAGCGGCGCTTGTTTGTGTGGTCAAACATGTTTTCTGTCAGGGTTGTTCCCCCGGTTACACGCTATGCCGGGCCGTATGACGGCGTTGCTCAACATCTCGGATAAAGTAATCCCTTGCTTTCTCAGCGGCCTTGACGACTGTAGGTACGAAAATAGGAAGCAGCTAATCTTATCCTGCATGACTGTTGTCAGTCAGGTCGTGTCTGGACGATGCCGAGTCTGGCGTCTGCGTCGTGCCAACCTCTTGTTATTGAGCTGGGTTTTTTTATTTTATAGAGACACACAAAACTCAAGAGTGGAGGTACAGTGATTCATCTGGTCTGGCTTGACTTCAGACAGATTTATGGAGGAGATGGGTGCTAAAGAGAGTTCAGGTGATGGAAGAGAGACCGAAGACATCACGTTGGCATACCAGGGTTTAATTTCTCTTTAGTTTTTATGCAAAGTATGAGGCCTGAATCAGACTCCTCTTTTCTGAATGTAACGAGGTAGTTCATATTTTTTTTGTACAGTTTTTGGATAGTATAAGTTGCAAGGTTTTACAGAAAGGCTTGGGGAATTTTAGGGTCTTGTTGAAGAGACCTTCAATGGATGAATACTCCAGAGAAATGACTCAATCAATCAATCAAGCAATCAATCAATCGAACGTTATTCATATAGTGTATTACATCTTTTAAAATGCAATGCAGTGTGGTTTAAATGGTAAAAGGAGAAAGCGGAGTGAACAAGTAGAGTGGAAATAAAGAACTATAATAACAGAATCAAATGACGTGAGTCGGAAGTCTTGCATTTGCCAGTGGTACGAACTCGGACCAGGTTAAACTGTGTGACTCTGTCTCTCCAGATTGTGCCTCCTTTTGCACCATTCTTGATTTTTGAACCGGTACAGTGAAGAAAGTGAGGAAAAGGGTGAGCGAGACATAGCAGTGTAGCACAACTTGTGACTGAAACGCGCACAGCGACGAGGAGGAAGTAGTGCTAGCTTCCTCAGACTGCAGCGCCAGGACGCCTCGGCGGGACTCAAGTGTTGACGCGTGATGCAACCCGCTTTGCCTTGGTGTAAAAAAAAAAGAAGAGACAAATCTACACCAAGCATCCTCATTAGCATATGAATGAGTTTCTACAAGAATGTATGGCACACAGCAAAAGATCCCCTCGTGACGGGGGTGCTAAAGGCTCTGTATGCGTGTCCCAAGTGTTTGTCTGTGCGGGCCAGAAAGGAACGTGGTTTATCCACAGCACTTGGCAAAAGAGGAGCCTCCATCAAGAGAAGGATTTCAGGAAATAAAAGATAGACCTATGGGAAAGTGGGCCGTCTTTTGTCGGAAGTATTTGGAAGGAAAATTACGCATAAAATCAACGTCTGGTTTATGTAACACGTGCTTAATTGGAATGTGGTTTACTGTCGGACAGCCAAGATTAATATCAGTACATCCAGGAAATTAATCTTTTTCCTTCCAACTTTGTATTCCTTTCATTGCTTTCAACCATTCAAGTCTCTCTTGCTTTCTCACGTACACCCCTGTGTTATGTGCTCTCGCCATCTGTTACCTCCAGGTCAGGGGTGTGTGTGTGTGTATGCTGTGCCATGAGCACATCTCCACACCACAAGGGCACAGGGAGCCGGGCAGCGTTAGTTTGCTCAGGGAGATTGTAATTGGCTGATCTCCTTCTCGGCTCACTGTTGTGTGCGCGGTAGATGCTGGTGAAGGTCACCGGCCTCTCACGCCAGAGAGTGGTCTGAGGCTATGGTTCAGGGCCTGGCGAGCAAGCCCGGTCATTTGAAATGCACTGTTATGTGTGTGCGCCTTTGTAAGGGTCAGGGCCGGACTGCAGGGCACATGCACATATGCATTTATATTCATACATCTGCATGTGTGTGCACGCACGCACACACACACACACACACACACATTTACACATACATTCATACAACTGTGTCAAAGTGAAGAAGTCACAAAGGGAATTAATAGTGATTTGCTTTGAATATTTCTCTCGCCATTGCTTCCAGGATGTTCTTTGAAGGGTAACTGGGGTGGCATCATCTCTACATGATGAAATCTACCATTTAGATCAGGGGTAGGTAACATGGTCCAGAAAGGTCCGGTGTGGGTGCAGGTCTTTGTTCCGACCAAGTAGTTACACATCTGATTCTATTAGTCAACCAATAGTCTTGGTAAGGACCTTGATTTGTAGACTCAGGTGTGCAACTCCTTGGTTGGAACAAAGACCTGCACCCACACCGGCCCTTTCTGGACCATGTTGCCTATCCCTGATTTAGATGGACTGAATTGAATTTGAGGCACTGGATGGGAAAATGGACCGGGCTTTGCTGGGCGTTGCTTGTAAGCATTGCGACGAGAGACCGCGTTCCCTCGGCTAACGGTAGCTTGTAGGCTAACGATGGTACACGTAGGCCGCTAAAGATTTTAAATGAGTTGTGATCACACTTTATACTGAAACCAAAAAACACACCACTGAGGGAACAGCGTGATCCTCCCACGCACTACGTCCCCCTCTGGCGAAACTCCTCACTGTCAGGTGAAAAGAAGCGGCTGGCGACTCCACATGTATCGGAGGAAGCATGTGGTAGTCTGCAGGCCTCCCCGGATCGGCAGAGGGGGTGGAGCAGAGACCGGGATGGCTCGGAAGAGTGGGGTAATTGGCCAAGCACAGTTAGGGAGAAATGGAAACAGATGATACGCTGTGGCGACCCCTAACGGGAGAAAAAGGGAAAGCCCCCCCCCCCCCAAAAAAAGAAGAAAAGAGCTCTGATAGTTAGTGGAGAGCGCTGAATCCATGACCACCGAGTGCTGTTCATTTGACTTTGAGCAAATCTCCACGTCGCCCTTTAGCTGTTATGAACTACTTGGTCTCTGTCTTATATGTTCAACTTAAAGCACCGGTCCACTGCGGTGCGTCAGGACACGGTGTTAGGAAGTGTGTGATGGTGGAAACAGATGGAGGGGAAAGGCTGTAAACCTGGTGCTGTGGTCTGGAATGCTGTACGTGTCAGAGCACGCTTCCTTTCCCAGTTATGAAAGACCCCTTAAAGGAGATATGGCATGCTGACAACTCCATGCAGAGCAGCCTTTCGCTATTCTCGCAAAACCAGACCTCTGAGAGAGTTGGCAGCAGGGTTTGCAGTCTTGTAGCTTAGCCTTATTTATAGAAAAAAAAATACCCCTTGTTTTTTTTGCAATTTATTCTTTTTTTGTTGTTGTTGTAATTTCTCCATTGGTTAAGCTGTAGTTGCTGGCGCTCTCTGTTGGTCGCTCTGCTGAGTGAATGAATGTAATGGCAGATTTCTAATCTGTAAACAGAGATTAAGAGATGGATATGGAAAACTGGCCCCGAACAATATTGTGTATTGAAACGTAGCTTGCTAGCTAGGACCTGCACTCGCTAGAAAGGCCAACACACTGTTCCCATTGACTTTGCATTGAGCGCATGCTAAATCTACAAGGGCCGCAAGCTCTTAAGAGAACGCCACTCTAATCCAGCCTAAAGCGAGCTACGCCGGTGGCTCCCGTCATACAAACACGTTTGTGGCTGCCACCCTCTGCATCTTAAAGAGGGCAGAATGGGAGAGGTATTTAAAGATGTGCTGTGCATCCTGACAGCGTTACAGTCTGTTTAAATCAAACCGAAATAGGAGCTGGAGGAAAGATGGTGGCATGTGTTTTTCTCAGTGAGGCTGTGTGTGTGTTTTTTTTGTTGTTTTTTTTCCTGTGTGGAGATTAGGAGTGTCTTAAAAAGTGGCTTCTGTTCTAACCCATGAAAAGCTGTTTTATATACTCATAAGCATCTTATATAACAGGCTGAACGCACGGACAACGGCACCCACAATGGAGTCATTTTCGTCTCATTTTATTAGACTATCACGTTTCAGGAGTAATCACAGAAAGAAAAAAAAATCCAAGCCTACAGTCTTCTATAAGGGGCGAGAAACCGACTCAAAGTTGAGGACTCCTTCTGTTGTGGCCGAGGAACTCCGGGGTTGAGGTTTAGGGGGATTTGGGGCACTACAAACGGCAGCAATTATTTCGCGTGAACAGTTGTTCTCTTGAGGCGATACCGACGTTGCCTTGCAGATCACAGGGAAGCCGAGCCTGCAGCTAAGAGGGGTTGGTTGACTTTCAGGGGGAACCTAATCCAAAAGGAGCCCTGCACCGCAGAAGCCTCTGCTCCCTCCGTGGCTCTTTAAAGGCCTTTTATCCATAAAGGCAACCAAGCAACAACAAAAAAAAGCATCTTAGTTTCAATCTACTGAGTAGCGGTTATGCAATGTTAAAACCATGTGATTTTTCTCTCCATATGCTTCAGATGCTTTTTCTTGGATTACATTGACTGAATATGAAAAAACAAGCACAGTTTACCCTGGACTCCATCGCACTTCATAGTGACACAGCCTCACGTGCACGCAAGTGGACGTCGCCGAGCGTTTGTTTCTATCACATGAAATTTGTGCCGAGGACAAGTCTGATTTGGCGATTGCCGCCCAGCCGGCGTGAAAACGTATTTCCTCGAGGAAAAGAGAAGTTGTCATTATAGCGTGTGGAGGGGCTCATCTGGGAGCCGAGGATCAAAACAGTCTTTTTTTTTTAAACGAGCCTGCCTAACATGTCGAAGCAAGACCCAGCCCTCAGCACCTCTTTCTCTCTCATAAACATACACACACACATGCACGCACCCACCCACACACACACAGCTTGTTTTTCCTCCATGCATCTGCCCATCAATCAATAGCTTGTCAGCACTTGGTAGAGAAAAGACGATACGATTTGTACAGTTACTTTGTTTGTTTTTTTTACTTTCTGAGGAGTACTCTGCAATCACAGACACACACCGAACGCACACATTGGTAGTTTGAATTTGGACATCCGTGAATCGTTTGAAAAAAGGATAGCGCCACATCACCACCTTTATTACTTTGTCCTTTTCACTGCACAAATTGTGCCAGTGACCGGACTTACTGTCAACCCCACAGGCTCCGTCCTCTCAGCACGCTATTTTCACAGCTGTGATTCCAGTGGTTTGTCTTTCTTTCTTTCTTTCTTTTTTCCTGCCGTGTTAGTAGAAGTGGCTTCTTGATCACTCCGTCTGGCTGGGATCCTCTCCCGTAAGCTTTGAGCCTGTATATTCCCAAAGTTGACATTCCTGGTGCGGGGTGTCATTGAGGAGTAATATGCCAGAACGGGGAGGTGTTTCTGGAGTCCTGCGGCAGTAGAAATGAAAATCTTTTTTTTTTACAGGGGTATAGCAGCAATAAAGCAGATCCCACTCTGATCGAGACAAGACTGAGCTGAATGGCGTGGTTTACTTTTGTAAATGTTCGTGTATCTGTGTGTGTGTGTCTTTGTGTTGTTGTATTTGTCTGTGTGGGATGTGCAGGAGAGAGAGACACACACATAAAGCCATATATCCGTTTTTGTGTTAACGGGGTCATTAGACCGAAACAGACCTGGTTTCTTGATACAGATGTTTTGTTCATAGTGACATGACATAAAGCTCATCCCCTCTGGGAAGGAGCAGTGGATAAACCTGAGGCTGAAAGATCCTCCACATCATGAGGGTTGTTTTGTTTGACTTGGCAGTGAAGATACCCATCTAGTCAGATCATTTGATGGAGTGACTTGGAGTTGATAGTGTCTTCTGGTATTAACATGTAATACTCTTTCTCTTGCCATTTTTTCTCTCTATCTCTCTCTCTCTCTCTTTCCACCCCTTCCTGCAGCTTTGATTGAGAATCTCCAGGGGCCCTGTGCTAACGGCCGCGAGGTGGGGAGGGCCACCGAGTCGTCATTATGGCGACCGCCGCTCAACACCATCACTGTCTCAAAGAAGCGCAACTGGCTGCAGCAGAGCTCCCTGGGGAGGACTCACGGTGCCAGGGAGGAGCCCCAGGGAATTCTGGGAGCTGACGAGGAGAGCAACCAGAGCTCCAGCAGACCTCCTCCCCCTCCTAGTCCCTCCCCTGACCACCTGAGGCCCCCAGGGGGAGGCGCCACACGCCCACTCCGTTTGCACCTGCCCATGGTAGGTGTCAAGGTCTCACTATATTATAGAGGGCTGAACCATTTTAGACAGAAATAATGTATGGGCTACTATACTGCCATATGTACTATACTGCCATATGTATTATACTGTACATATGGCAGTATAATAGATGTACTGGGCAATATGGAAAATATTATCATGATCATCACAGGGAAGTTTACATGTTATCAGTATGTATCACAATATCCTTCTTTAAGCCAAAATACCATGTTTAAGAATACTTCTGAAGTTCATCACATTGTACTGTTTGGTAATGTAGGGTATAATATCAAACTAAAAATAGTTTTCATATGATACTTCCTCAAATATTTCAGACCTCATTTTGTGAGAAACTTAAGGTTACAGATTCTCGTTATTGTTAATTAAGGCAACAAAATTATTGTGTATCATGATAATACCATAGCCGAATTTCATCCAAATACAATACCATTGAAAGATGATAAACAATAATGAATTATCGCCCATCCCTAGTAGTTGGTGTACAAGCTGAGTACATGTTACATTACGCCTTCTGTTTCTCTTTAAGAGAATTCTGCAGCCAGTGCTGGTCCAACAAAACATATTTTTGGCGCTTTTAGGTTAGCGTTGGCCAGACCAGGGTGGCTCCCCAGCCTCGGTGCGTGGACCCAGCTGAAGAAAACGACGCAGACGACGAAGGGGAGATCTGGTACAACCCCATTCCTGAGGACGATGAACCCGAAATGCCCCACAGACAAGCTGTTAGACTGACGGTCCCCCCGAGACAGGACTCCCAAGCCCCCCAGAGGCGGCCCAGCAGGGGCGGGGATGCGGGTCAGTGCGTCAAAGCCCTGGAGGGCTCCTGCAGCGGTGGGTCGGAGGCGGTGGCAGAAAGCTTGGCTGTTGGTGTTGGAGGTGGAGGAGATGGGAGACAGGGGAATGCCGTACATTCCACAGAGGCAGTACATCTGCACAGACAGCTGCTCGCGTGCAAACCTCATGAGGAGGGGGGGCCTTGCACCAGCGGAGCCACAGGTAATGCAAAAAAATCCACACCCCCCTCTCACACTAAATTTAACCCTCCTCTTTCTCCACGCATCATCCGGCTTTCCCTTCTTTTTCCTGCCTTTTTTTTCTCTTTTCTTTTTACTGTCTCCTCTTATTTAACGACCGCATTTTGTCTAGATTAATGCTCCGGGGCCAGTCGTCTGTTGCTCTGTCTGTTTTTCAGCCAGTCAGTCTAGGCAGAGTTTTGTGGTTGTGTGCAAACTGTGATCACTAATTGCTGCTGGTGTTGAATGGTGAGAAGATCAACCGGCCTATTTAGTTCTCAGTCACCCTTAAAGGTCCCATGAAATGAAAAAAATTGATCTAACAGGTATCGTATACCCCCACAATCCAACATTTCCGGGAACTGTGACAAGTCAGTTGATTATTCTTGTAAATGTCACTTCAATTTTGATGAAATATGTGTCTCTAGTTTACAAAAAAATCTATTTTCATTCTTGTTACCTCTTTTTATTGCACTTAATATCTATTATTATTATTATGCTCTATGTAGTGCTATGTCCAAGAAATGTACAAAAAAAGTTTTATTTTTGTGTTTATGATTTTTTCTCATCCTAAAACAATTTACATAGATTTTTTTTTTTAGTGACGTCACCCTGCACTTGCAGGTGTACCGTAACTAAAATGTCCAATGAATTGGTGCGAGATTGAGAGAGAACCAAACTGAAATGAGCTGATAGCATAAAGGTGTCCAAAACTGCTTGGCCATCCTTGGCTGTCCGTCAAATTAAACTCCCTCGCCTCATAAAATCCCACCTGACCACTCCATATCATCAGGATACGTGAAATTGCGAACAATCACCTTACTCTAAATGCTGTTTCATGGGAGCTTGAAATGATTGATTTTGGCCCTGTTTATGCATGCAAAAAAAAAAGAGTTGTTTTTTCATAACACCAACAGCAGACTAAAGCTAGATTTAGAACTAGATTCTGCTTGTTTAAGAGCTGAAATCTCCCTGTTAAAATCCATATATGGCCATGTTGTTTGTACCAGCTCTGATGGTTTTCATGGGCTGTTCATTCTGATGGGAGCAGACCAGAGCGCTGGCTGTCTAACCGTATCACTCCATACCAGTGTCCCTCATTAGTTAAACTCAGACAGACATTAGCCAGGTGGAATGTAGAGTTAGCATTCCTCAGAGGAAGGAAAAAAAAAACATTTACTTTTGACTAGCACTCACAGAGGGCTGTAAACATTGTAAGTTGGCAGTTCTCGGACTTTTTCGGTGCCAAAGTGAGCAGATTTTATCTCACCCTGGGACAAGGCTAACTAAAACAATACTCTCATTGTGTGTGCAGACACAAAGGAAACGGTGCCGTTACCGTTAAAGGTTTGGGCAACATCACCAGGAATACCCTACAGCGTTCCCCATGTGTGTTTGTAATTTTCTTGAGTACTTGAATGTTGCCGGGGAGTTCGGTCTTGAAATATGGTAAAATGATGAAGGCGAGCACACGGCGTCCTATCGCTCAATAAGCTCTCTTTGTTTCTTTTTTGTTCCTGCTCGTTGTCTTTTCTGATGTGGCAACATAGTAGTTTGAACCGTTTGGCAAATCTTGAGTTGAGCCCATAATTGCAACTTTTGGCTACTCTTTTCAGTGGGGCACGCAACAGCCATTTTCAGTTGTTCAAACGAAACAGACAGGCTGATTAGTTTGACGAACCAAAATTGAAAGATCGGAATCTGGCAGGCAAAGCGGCAGGTTTGCAGCCGTAACCACTGCTCACTTTAAAGAGACGAAAACGTCTCAGATGGGAGTTGACGTGAACGTGAACTATGATGGAACAGTTGGTGAACTGCGATGCTCCTTTTCTTACGGGACGCTATCTACTCCTCCCGTTGGTGGTAGTAACTGAGTACTCAAAATTGCCTACACACAGTATGTGACATTTTGTTTATGGTTTGTTTTTATATTTTTAATTTTTTTTCCTGAGGACTGTATTAATCAATCATCCATCCATCCATTGTCTTAACCGCTTATCCTGCTCTCAGAGTTGCAGGAATGCTGGAGCCTATCCCAGCAGTCACTGGGCGGCAGGCAGGGAGACACCCTGGCCAGGCCGCCAGACCATCAGACAACTATTTTATTTTGGATACAAAGCACCTCATGATACTTGCATCTATTTCATCCACTCACAAACTGGCATTTAGTCTCAAGTTTAGCTATACCATCTGTAATGATTCAGGCGCGTTGTGAACCCTTGAAAAATCTTTGTGAGTGAGTGCTTCTACACATGATTCAAAAAAAGGACTGGTTGCTAAAATCCCTAGTATTTGCACTGCAACAGATTCAGTGGAGATTAAACTGGAGATGTCTGCCAAGGTGACATTGCCACCACCAGGGCACATCATCCGTTGCATATCTCAACATCACAGGGTGTTTCGGCCTTTTATCACAAGACACCCTCCGCTGAGGCAGGCCCACCACAGGTTGATCGGTCCTGGGTGTGTGACCTGTGGTTAGCTGTTCACCCTGGCAGCCCAGACGGCGTCTCTCCTTTTGTTCCAGATCCAGTGGCTAGTCCTGTTCTACACATATATGCTGTTGTTGACATTAAAGTTATGTTTTTTATTGATATCATAATCTTCATTGGAAAGAAAATTGGCAAAAACCAAAAACCAAAAACAGCTTTTTTCTGCACCCCCACCGCTATCCTCTTGGCAAAAACCAAAAACCAAAAACAGCTTTTTTCTGCACCCCCACCGCTATCCTCTTTTAGTCACTCCCTCATCCTCTACCACTTGGTACTGGCCATGTGGTTTCATGCGAAGTAGGATTTCACAGAAACTCCATCGACAGATATGCAAGTAAGACGTGCTCTGTCGCCTTTAACATGTTCAAACAAATCGATTTTTTGATAAAAGCTTTTCAGTGCAGCGCCAATCTTATTTTTCTGGATTGTTGGTTAACTAAAAACATGATTCGGACAAGCTGACCTTAGCTCCGTTGAACCGGTGCAACAACTTCTATCTTGCAATGTCACTGTTAATTGAAAATGTTTAGTCAATGGAACTGCTTCTAATTACAAATTTAAGACGATGACCCCAATTTGTTCTGTTCACAACAAAGCCAAGCAACAGTTGTGCTATAACACTGTGACCTTGTTCCATGATGGAAAAGTAGTCTTAGCATGAAATGGTTTAATTTTCTTATACGGTGAGGAAATGTGAGTCCTCCCTCGTGTAAGCATCCTTTAGAAGGACACGATATCGATCGATAGCTCGTAAACACCTCAACACTGGTCGATCGGCCTCAAAGAGCTGGCTATCCTTGATATCACGTGCAGCTCGGCGAAGCTCTCTCCCTAAAATACTTTCTGAGTGGGATTAGGATTACCGCTGGCCTTGAGGAGTCTCAGTGTACTCGCCCAGGGAAAGTGCTAATCGCGGCACACATAGCCAATTAAAACAAGGCTATTTCTGCCTGCACCGTTTGATAGATTTCAGAGCAATTTTGCGGTTGATGTGAAATGTGCGGGTATCGTTAGGGATTTTCATGCTGGGTAAGCAGATAAGACTGGATATAATTGGATGCTAGAGTGGCTTGTTCAGTGGTTCCAGCAGTAAAGGAGTTTTGCCCAAGGCCTCTTTCGACAGAAAGGCTCTTGTCTCTTTTTTTCAAGGTTCAGTGAGCTGTCCACCCTCCTTTACGAGAGATTATTTTCCATCGAGAATCAAGAACCCATGTCTTGTCTATACCCCCGTGATGGATAAATTCGTTGAAAATTATTAAAACTGGGGCTATAATAGCATAATACACATGCTGTGGAAGCATACGGCAGCGAGCCGATGATACTGTGGGTTTGCTATAGTTCTGACAGCGCCTCTTGGCTGCAGTGAAAATGAGAAGGGAGCAGGGTTTGTGTGTGTGTGTGTGTGTGTGTGTGTGTGCGCGCGCGCGTGCGCCCCGGAACTGCCTCCCTCCTGCCTGCTTTTTTACTTTTGTGGCCGATTCCTGTGGGTTTGGCAATGCCATCCCACAGGTCACCCAAACAAAAAGAGCAACAAGCTCGGCTACGTGTCATCAAGAAGGAAGTGCTTGCAGAAACCAGCTGGTTGTGTCTGCACAGTGCACAGTATGTGTGTGTGTGTGTGTGTGTGTGTATATACGTGTGCGTGTAACTGATGATTCAGCCAAGATTTTAGGAATGTAGAATATTGCCTCACCAACTCTCCAAATTTATACTTAGCAAGGACGTGCTGTCCACTCTTCTGACCCCTCAAATTACTGTCTGCGTGCCTTTGTTTTTGTGTGTTGTGTGTCTTTCTGTCTGTGTATGGGTCTATATATCTTTGTGTCTGAGTTTGTGTCTTTATGTCTATGTCATCTACGTGTCTCTGTGTCTATTCGTGTGGCTGTGTGTGGGTGTGTAAGTGCAAAGGAGCTTCAGCTAAGCCAGTTTGTGCCTCCAAACTAACTGGTTGGATGGAGTGGGGGTAGGTGGGCTGGAGTCAAAAGGACAAGGGCCTGCTGTGTGACTTCAAATCCACCCAACATTCAATAGCCCAGTCTTCACCGTAGGCCCTAACAGGGCTAGCCACAGATTAATACACCGACAAATATGTATTCCAGATAATTTTATATTTTTGCATATTTCAACGTATTTGTCAGCTGGCTGTAGCGTCAGACAATGCAATCGTGCATTTAATGCCAAGTCCAAGAACCCTCACCCCACTAAGTGTTAACTGAAACATCACACCATCGCTGCTACCCTTTAAAAGAAATGTCATCTGTCCCCAGCCAGATTAATCGTGTCTTAAAGATGTGGTGATGGGAACATTGTCGTTACCACTATGTTGTGTCAATTATTTTTCCATCACATCTAGTATTTGAATTTAGGATACCTCACACTTGAATATTTGAAGACATTTCTTAAATTGCTTATGCCTCCTCGCATGGGCAGCACCAGGAGTTTCCCACTGCGGTGGCTTAGCAGTTGCTATCTCATAGCGTGGGGTTGCCTCGCGTGTTCAGGTTGGGCGATCATTTCTATTTTCATATCATCCAATCACGGTTACTCGAGATCGTCCAGGGGCGGGGGGAGTAGAGTCGGCAAATTGGTTTGTAGTACATTTATTCCATCCATTCCATCCATCCATTATGCAAACCGCTTATCCTGCTCTCAGGGTTGTGGGGGATGCTGGAGCCTATCCCAGCAGTCATTGGGCGTCAGGCGGGGAGACACCCTGGACAGGCCCGCTAGGCCATCACAGGGTAATACAAACTTGAATATCAAAATTGAAAAAGTTAAAATACTACCTGAAAAACAAAATGGAAAACACAATTTATTCTCTTTTTAGCATTTTTAAAAAAACTATTCTTGACGTTAGAATTTAATTTGGATGAAAGATTTTGAATAATCATCTTAACCGTGGCTCAGCATCTGACGGAGCTTTGAAATAATTGAACCTTTAAGCTTTCTGCAAGCGATACAGTTAAAGTTATGTGAATAAACATCTATAAGAGTGTGAGCGTTTCATTTAAAATATTTAAACATAAAAAAAAAATCTATTTGACAGCAAGGTCTCCTCTATTCAAATGACGACTCCCTTTTAAAAATCTATGTCTGTGCGTGGTGCGACAATATCACAGCATCACGTTCCGTTTAACATTATTATCTCACCTTTAATATCACAAACCAAATCATATCTGTAATGTCAACTACTGTTATGGAGCTTAGAGCAAAGTTTTGGTGAGCAGCCATATGGAGAACAGAGATGCGGGGTGTCAGATCCACCACAGAGAATTATGCACTTTTATTAAAACTGACTTACAGAGTGCATATAATGCACTAAATGCACTTTTATTCAACTAATTGAGCCATTTCTTTATACTAGGACCAACAGCACGTGAGCACCAACATGCAACTGGCCTCACACACTGAAAAAGTAATGTGACTGTCCAACACATAACATGGACATTAAATGTAGCCTATTGCCATCACTTGCCAATGTGACAATCTCTCACACAAACTCCATCGCAATACTGTCAACAAGTATGCCTGTTGTCATTACCAGCACAATACATACCCTAATTATAGCGTAAATGCCAAATGTTCAACCAAATAATATGACTTGAGGTTAGTATAGCAGAACAATGCACCTGTTGTGGTTCGTGGCTGTAGCATCAGTAATGTCGCTCATCTGGGGTTGATGGACAGCAAAGCAGGTTGCTGTTTCTAGTGTCCCTGCTGTTGCTCCTCTTGTAATCTTTTGACATGGCGTAAACAAGAAAAGCTTCATTCGCGGGTCTCCAATGTGACGGGCAGTTTGACTGATGTACACAAAGGTCTGTGCAAATCAATAAACACATCCTGGTATGGTCGGAGAAGGGACAGGAATTCGTGTGTAGTGTTCATAATCTGTCCCTGCTCTTTTTTTCCGGTCAAGGAGCCATGGGACCAAGTCTACTATTCATACCATAGGCAACTGAAGGATCGCATTTGAAATCCGTACTTCTTTGCCGGGTAATTTCGGAGAATAGGGTGCCATGGTCCTTCGTTAGCTGTGTGGCTAATGTCAGCTACACCACTGCTACAGCTCGGGGTGGAGGCCAACTGCTGATCAGATGGTGGGGACAGAAGTTTGTCTTCTTCCTCCCTAATGTTATCGAAGTCCTCGCTGCAAACCTGCTCATCCTGGCTGTCAGCCTGCTCTTCTTCAACGTTGTCAGAGACAGCAGGGTTAACATTTCTCTCGTTGGTTGAGGTCCATGGTCTTTTGGGCACGAGATATCTCTCCATGTTCACCTCACATTAACTAATGTCTAAAGCGCGCAATACTGAACTAGCAAGTTCATGACCTCTGACTCATTCTCATTGGCGAGTAGCGCCACTTCGTTTGAGAAAAGACTGCATTTAGATTTTTTTATTCACTGTGTTCGTAATTAAAATGCACAATATTGTCAAAATAATAAAAAGGTTTCTAAATAATTTACATTATTATTATTAGTTTTCATAACGACATTTTTGGGGTTACTTTGCAGATGCTAAGCCAAATCTTGGGGTTGCTATAGCAACTCCAAGCAACACCATTTGCGTCTTTGGGAATAATAGCCTTAGATATGAGTGTTGACAAGATCTCGAATGATAAATAAACAGTGGAACATCAGTGTTCCACTCTATTTTACATTTTGGCAGTTTTCCTGTTAATCCTTTTCTTCCCCATCAGTCTTCCATTTCAGACACCCCTTCCCCATGAAGATGGGCCAGTACAGATGCCACTTCCACTCTATTTTACATTTTGGCAGTTTTCCTGTTAATCCTTTTCTTCCCCATCAGTCTTCCATTTCAGACATCCCTTCTCCATGAAGATGGGCCAGTACAGATGCCACTTAAGTTTGAGGGCTAAAAATTGACCAGCTTTTCACTTATTGACTGTGAAAGAGGGTGTCTGCTGAATTAATGAAGCAGTGCAGATGTAAATAGTCGCTCTAACTATGGGCTTCCTCTGTTCGGCTCGCTGGTTCTTTTTCTCCCACCGGATACACTTCAGACTCCTCGTGTGCTGCCTATTGACTGGCTTTTTGTTCATCTGAATACTCTATTTGTATGGGGAATAATGATTGATGGACTATGGGGGAGGGTGAGCATAGTGTGTTCCCGATTTTTTTCATCCCTGTAACGTCTGTTTGTGGAATCTGACTTGGCCAGTGGTCAGAATGTGATCAGGGCTATTTCTGGGGGTTGTTTTGGTCACTGCAATGTACTGGCTTCACTGTTCCACAATTAGCCAGGGCTGCTAGAGTTACCAGAGAGTTCAGGCCCGAGTTGGAATCGAGTCTAGAACGAGGATTACAAGGTTGGGTTCTGAGGAAGTTAACAACTTAGTGGGCTCACATCAAAGAACTTGCTCTGAAAACCACAGTGCCTTCCATAAGTCGCTCATAGTTGTGAGGGTCAGTTGACACACTTTCCTCTTTCTGTCTTTGCTGTTCTCGGTGTCATTGCAAGAACAATTTTGGAAAAGAAACCAAAAAAAAAAAAACCTTGGTCGCGTGTCCAGTGTATGATGCATTTTCTCTCCAGGTGTCATCATTGGCTAGTTCTTGATTCGGTGGCCCTAAACTCAGGGGTTAGTTAAGATGTCTGTGGTTTAGTTTATTCGACCAGTTTCCAGGCAAGCGTTTAAAACCTACCCACTGAATTACCTTAAAACATTTAATACTTGGTTGTGATCCTTGCACGTCTCAGTTATGTTATCTGTGGTTTAGTTCAGTTTAAGTTTATTTGACCAGTTTCTAAGTGCAGGTTTAAAACTTACATACTGAATCACTCTAAAACCTTTTAAGCTCGGGTGTGATCCTTAATACGGGGGTGGGGGGAAGAGAACAGACACTCATTCATCAACACTCATTACAGAGCTATCAATGCCCTTTCTGTGGTTGTTTTGATGGGGGCTGTACAAGGCCGTTCTGGCAACAGGGTGCTGTAGAATTAGCTGACACTCTGTTGCTAGAGTTACAGGAATGCCTGTACCAGTAGGCAAGCCAGGCTACATGAGGGCTGCCTTGGCAGGGGGCCATGTTGTGCTAGCGAGAGGGCCCGCATGCCTGGCTATATTAGCAGGGGTTTTGTAACCACTGTCATGAAATGCCTGGGTTCCTGTGGCCCCTGAAAGGCCCTCTAGTGCTGAATGATTTGGAGCCAAAAGAGAGGAACCAGTGCAGCGTTGGCCTTTCGTCAGAGAGGGAAACTACAGAGAAACTACAGAACAAGTATGCCATTCACCAGTTTATGTACAGTCCTCATGTTTGTCGCTGCTCCCTGGCCCTTTCTCTCTCATGTTTGACACACATGCAAGACTTTAATGAGCTTAGCATACACGCAGGCGCGCGCGCACACCAACACACATATAGGCACACGTAAGTGCAAGAAGTTTTATAGGGGTAATCAACAGTAGTATGTTAGCATTTCCGTCCAAAGCATATCAGAGTACACACTCTGTTTCGCTTCTTGTTCTTCGATACACATATAGTGTTATTGGGCTCAAAAAATCACTTTCTTACACTTCCTTCTCCTGTGGCACAGGTAGATCCTTGTGTTCTTCCACAGTACATGCTAAGCACGTTGCTTGAACACAACAACACACATCCGTGCAGACACACAGAACAAGCACTCATATATCAAGACTTATGTCCAATGTCAAGTTAGGGTGATTAGTAACACCGAGTGCACACGTGTACAGATAACACACAACCACGCACATGCACACACTCTGCTGCACCTGCCTGATCCCAGAGTTATGGAGCGCAATCAGCAGCCATAAATTCCTGGGCTTTGTCAAGAGGTGTCAGAGGCAGGGTGCCTGGGGTGGGCCAAGGGGTCAGGGAGGGCATGTGCATGTGTGTGTTTGTGTCAGTATGCATGTGTGTACATTCATGCATTTGTGTCTGCCGTGTCTGTCTTAACATGTCCATATGTTTGCATGTGGCTATGTGGGTTCATATTGCTGTGGTCACCTGTGTGTGTATGCTTGTGGGTCTTTGTGCGTCGGTGGGGGATGGACACGATTCCCCAGATCAGGTGTCACCCAGCGGAATGCAGGCCTTTTGCCCTCTGACCTTGTAACATGGCCCCTGAGGGTAGGGTGCTGAACCATCGCCCCTGAACCTCTGCTAGTGGGGTGTCAAGTAACCTGGCTGCTGCTGCAAGGCCAAAGGCTACAGAGGATACAGCTTGGTGTGTGGGTGGGTGGGTGTGTGTGTGTGTATGGGTGGCTGGGTGTGTGTCTGTGTGCACTGCTAAAGTGAGGAGGGCAACGGAAACAGTAATTAACACTGTCAAAGGTGGAATCTGCCACACAGGGCTCATACGTGTTGTTCAGACTGAAAGAAATTGTACAAATACAGGCCATAAACTGAAGGAGCAAACGTTCCCATTTATTCCTTCTTAGTAACTTGGCTGTTAAAAGATAAATAGATAAGGCATCCGGGTAGCAATCCCTGTGTTACCTCTGGCTTGGTCGGGCGTCCCTACAGACACAATTGGCCGTCTGTGGGTGGGAAGCCGGATGTGGGTATATCTCCTGGTTACTGCACTAGCGCCTCCTCTGGTCGGTCAGGGTGCCTGTTCAGGGGGGAGGGGGAACACTGGGGGAATAGTGTGATCCTCCCATGTGCTACGTCCCCCTGGTGAAACTCCTCACTGTCAGGTGAAAAGAAGCGGTTGGTGATTCCACATGTATCGGAGGAGGCATGTGGTAGTCTGCAGCCCTCCCTGGATCAACGGGGGTGGGGGGTGGAGCAGCATCCGGGATGGCTCGGAAGAGTAGGGTAATTGGCCGGATAAAATTGGAGAGAAAAAAAAGGGGGGGGTAAATAGATAATAGAAAACCTACTATTTAAGAATGTAGGCCAATCTGGCATTATATTGGTTTACTAGAGATCTATATATGTTAAATATACATCATTTGGTTGAATACTATTTTCTCATGTCTTCTCTCCTTTGCTGTTTACATATTTACCACCTCTACTATTAGACTGATCTATTACATCATTTGACAGGTCCTTTACATCATAAAAATGTAATGCCATCGTCTTAGTGAGACACAGCAACTGCAGTCTCCATCAATTCCAATATTGTGAACGTATACGTAGATAAAATGCTACATTTATCCATATTCGTTGACACCAGAATAACATTATCTCTTATACAAAATGTTGGAAGTTGGGAGTTTTTCCTCATCCGAATTGAGGGTTGTGATGGACTGGTGGCCTGTCCAGGGTGTCTCCCCGCCTGCTGCCCAGTGACTGCTGGGATAAGCTCCAGCATCCCGTGACCCTGAGTAAGGATAAGCGGTTTGGATATTGGATGGATGGATGGATGGATGATATCGGGTGTTGCAAATTGTACATAATGTAATATGATTGTAAATTCCTCTGGGATTAAATTGTGATTTATGGCTATATAAATAGATTCGACTTGATATGACTTGAATTAAATTGACTTAACTTGATAAGTCAAATCAGAATAAAAGTGAACTTGTTAAACCCAAGTACATTAGATACAAAAAAAAAAGTTTCAGAATTGACCAAGGGTCTGTGTGTATGTTTCCCCACCACTGATGTTTGGTGTTTTTGCACCTTTAATGCTCTCCACCCATGTTCTCCTTCTCAGAGAGCCTTTGTGTCTATTATTGGCAGGAAGTAGTGAGAGTGAAGTCTACTCAGCCAGAGGAAAAGGAGGCTAAACATGGCTCTGTATGGAATGTGACAGAACAGCCCAGTTCATTTGCACACTGGACAGCTAGCCAGCCAGTCAGCCAGCTAGCCAACCAGCAGTCCAGACTTCTAGCCAACCCACTAGACCTCAGCCCCAGGACAAGGGCCGCCTTTGTCTCCCATCTGCCTGCTATACTCTACCCTGCTCCTGCCCCCCAACTTACCCCCTTCTCTCCATCCTGTTGCACCTCCTCTGGCTCCCTCTCTCCCTCTTAGCCCCTTGCTTCAGAATAGCACAGCAGGCCCCGTCTGAAAATAGAGTTGGTGATGTTGGCAGGTCAAGCTCTCTCACTACACTTTGCTCTCTCTCTCTCTCTCTCTCTCTCTCTCTCTCTCTCTCTCTCTCTCTCTCTCTCTCTCTCTCTCTCTCTCTCTCTCTCTCTCTCTCTCTCTCTCTCTCTCTCTCTCTCTCTCTCTCTCTCTCTCTCTCTCTCTCTCTCTCTCTCTCTCTCTCTCTCTCTCTCTCTCTCTCTCTCTCTCTCTCTCTCTCTCTCTCTCTCTCTCTCTCTCTCTCTCTCTCTCTCTCTCTCTCTCTCTCTCTCTCCCCATTGCCAGAATTGTCTCTTTGGTTTAAGTGTTTTATTCAGAGGAAGTTGTCAGCAAACTGAAATTAGTATTTGAAGTTTTCCATACAAATAGAACAGGAGTTCATTTTATAGATACATTGAATTTGTAAACAGCCCACTAGTCCCACATTTAGTCCAAATAAAGCATTAGTATATTTGATTTGTTTTGTTTTCTTGAGTTCAGAACTCCGAAGTCTTTATTGCCAGGATGAAAATCGTACAGGAATTGATCTTGGGTTGATGTTAAAAAAATAAAAAAATGGGACAGTTACAATATACAAGAAAACACAATGCAAGCAATAACAATTTGTAAGACAACCAACAAAGTGCAGACAATACCAATGTGCAACAACAACAGTGCAAATCATGAAGAACACAAATACCATACAGTACTAGGCTAACCATACAAGTCCTATGAACTACCAAAGGTATTTCCCTCCCACCTACTCACATGGTGTAGCCTTGTTCTCCAATGGACCCATGCACTGAGGTATTCCCTCTAAATATGTAAAAAAGAAAAAAAAGAAGAAGGAAAAAGCAGGTTAACCAAGGAGGAAATCTTATTAGTAGGGAACTGAAGGGGGTAAAGTTGTGTTTTTCTGTTTGATTTTCTGTTTGAAATGAGTTCAGGCTTCCTGTTGGGTAAGTAGCAGGACACCCGTCATTTGACAAATTCCAAATTGTTTTTGGCTCCAGCTCTACCACTCCATCGCGCTCTCGCTCTCTCTCTCTCTCTCTCTCTCTCTCTCTCTCTCTCTCTCTCTCTCTCTCTCTATAGAAAGATCATTTAAACCTTGCAAGCCTTTGAGTAAAAGGTTAAGTTATACTCTATGCAATAGTTTGGACTTCTAATTTAATTAGTACATAAAAAGGTCCATCATTTTTAAACCTTCAACGGACATGAGATGTTGCTGAAAAGAAACAAAAACTAAACAGATCAAACTAGAACAGATCAAACAAAACATCACTGTTGTAACGTCTAGTAATTCTTATACCACTCCAAGTTCTTTAGAATAAAAAAAAATCAAATAAGTTTTTTTTTCCTTTTGATGTTATGTGATGAATAGTCTGATTCTCACAACCACTGATGCATGACAAGTTTGATTCGCTTTTTTCCCCCCATAGCATAAAATAACTAATCCAACCCCACTGAGGCTGTTGTTAGGGAAATTACCAATTTTAAGATGGGCACAATTCTGGGTAACTAAAATCCTCAATTCAGTGTTGGAGACTAAACCATGACGTCACTCCACCATAGAAATTATACCCTGAAATTTCATCTTCTAGACATCTTGTTAGCCTAAATCTGCATCTGTGGTCCACTCCAACTAGATATATCTGCACTATGAATGACTTCAACTAATTCCGGCTCTTAACCCTATATAGTGGTGGTGACTCCTGAGAGAATCCCTCCGAATGCTGCCTACTGTCTTGCCAAAGGTCTAACTGTACCTTTGATACATTCCAGTTGATTTTTCATGGTCTCTAATTGAATTAGTCTCATTATAAACTAGGCAAAGGGATTTTTGTGAAACGTCTGGCCAGGGAGTAGTGTAGTTTTATTGGACAATTAAGTTTGTCATGTTAGCCCCATCACAGCCATCGCTCAGTGGTTTCCTCAAGTTGCTGAATCAGTTTAAGGTTTTGCCCAGGTTTACACGTAAGCTTGAACTGGATTATCCACTCAAATGAAACTGTCTTTAAAATTATGGTTTATGTATCCTGTGCTGTCACTGTTTTTCTCTTCACTACCCTGTCTGTGTTCCCTGGACAATTTGAACAGCCAATTAAAAATAACTGAAACAGTATGGTCTGGTGGCTGGAGATCTCCATTGCTTCTTTGAAAAATCAAACATTAAATACAACATGCTAAAACATTTTGCAACTGAAGTATATAAACGTATGAGTGTTGCAATTACAATAATGTCCCAGGCATCCAGTTAATCACCATTTTTCTCTTGCCTTGTTATTTCAACTGCAGATGGCACTGACCTGCCAAATGGAGCTGGCTTCTCTCCTCCATCCAGCCCAAATCCAGCCAAGAAGAGCAGCTCCCTCAATTGGTCCTTCCCAGATAAGATCAAGTCTCCACGCACTGTCAGGAAAATCTCCATGAAGATGAAGAAGCTTCCAGAGCTCAGTCGGAAACTCAGCGTCAAGGGGACCCAGAGTATTAGTAACAGCAATAACGGCAACGGAAGTAGCCAGTCGGAGCCCAGGTCCCATTCTCCAAGAACCGATAGCAGTGGGCAAGAGGTTGTGCCCTCAGGTTCTCCTAGGTTGTCTGCATCTGGTGGCGGGCAGGTTGCAGCTGCAAGCCGTAATGTCATCTCGCGCTACCACCTGGACAGCAGTGTGTCTACCCAGCACAGCTTTAGTAAGAAGAAAAACAACAGTGGGTCAAAGTCAGCCAGTAAAGGCGGCTATCTTAGTGATGGTGACTCACCGGAGCTGGTGGCCAAGTCTGGGAAGCACGGCTCTGCAGAGGGGAAGGGAAGCAAAAGCAAGGAGATTGCTCCTGGAGGTGGAGGTGAGAGGACAGGAGCAGCAGGAGGAGGAGGAGGGGGAGGTGGAGCAGGAGGAGGAGTGGGAACTGGAGGAGGGAGCCCCAAACTTCACGGCACAGAGCTAGACATTGATGCCTTCCGCCATTACAGCTTCACAGAGCAGCCCAAGTGCAGCCAGTACATCTCAGGCCTGATGAGCCTGCACTTCTATGGAGCCGAGGACCTCAAACCACCACGAATCGACTCTCGGGACGTCTACTGCGCCATCCAAGTGGACTCAGTTAACAAGGCGCGAACCGCACTCCTCACCTGTCGAACCACCTTCCTGGACATGGACCACACCTTCAACATTGAGCTCGAGAATGCACAGCACCTGAAGCTGGTGGTGTTCAGCTGGGAGCCCACACCGAAGCGCAACCGTGTCTGCTGCCACGGCACGGTGGTTCTGCCAGCACTCTTCAGGGTGACGCGCTCCCACCAGCTGGCGGTAAAGCTGGAGCCACGGGGGCTGATTTATGTGAAACTGAGCCTGATGGAGCAGTGGCAGAACTCGCTGGATGGGGGGCCGGATGGAGACAGAGAGCCCCACGTATTTGGGGTGGAGGCATGGAAGGTGGTGGAGAGGGAGGGCACAGGACTTATGGTCCCATTACTGATAGACAAGTGCATCACGGAGATCGAGAAGAGAGGCTGCCAGGTGAGTCTCTCTGTCCGCGGGTTAGTGGTGCTGAAAGTGATAGTTGAGTAGGGCAAGACTTACTTTTTTATCGTTCATTCGCTCACTCATTAATTCGAATCTTTATTTATGCAGAGAAGCCTGACTGAGACCGAAGTCTTAATGGCAGGGTGCCCTGATACAAAAGTTATAATTAAAAAAAAAAAAAAACCAGAGAACAAAAACATGGTAACACAAAGAAGAAGACAAGGATAGAAAATGTAAAATTTAAATCCATGATTTCCCGATCTGTCCCTCCCTCTGGCAGCGAGAACTACAAACCAGGTGTAGCAGCCATTGTCACTTGTGTGCCATCAGCTCAGCAACAAAAAATTCCATCCTTGTAAAAATGGCCTCCTTGGACCAAGGCTAACGCGGGCAATATAATGTATCATACACTAAATCAAATTCTATGGGAACACTGTTCCACTGTAATACTGAATGCAGGATTGGTAGATTTGCTCTCCCAACAGAAGCCTCGTGTTCGTCCTACCTGGTCAAACATTTCAACAGTGGTATATGAAGTGTCTCCAACTATGATAAAGGTGTCTGTCAGTATTAAGTAACCTGACTCCATTATGAGAAGGGAAAATAATTATTAATTAATGGGAAAAAATCCCAGATTCCACCTTTAAATTACAGTCAAGTTAAATGTGTCCATGTGTTGTCATGCATGTTGTAAGTCATTCTTAGCAAGTTCTAAAGCACAGACATCACTCTGAAAACACAATCATTATGAAACAGTTATATAATACATTTTCTATAGAGTCAGAGAGGAGAGTTTGCCCTGTGGCCAGTGGTGATGGTGGGTGAATGACCTAAGCACGGAATTACAACAGATGGGGGCATCATGACATCCCAGAACTGGACCTCAGCTGACTTGCCTTTGCATTCGGCACAAAAATAAAAATAGAAAGACAGCGAGGAAGAGAGAGAGAGAGATGGCGGGACAAGAGGAAATGAAAAAGAGTGAAAGAAACAGAGTTACAAGAGGGTATGGTGAGAAGGTTGAGTAAGCGACAGGCCACTGCCCATAGATCATATTGTTTTTAATTTTCCCTCTTCTTGGTCCTCTTTGAAGAAGGAGATATGGACAGAGAGAAACAGAGAGACAGAAAGAGAGAGAGAGAGCAGCTCTCGTTTCTCCTAATTAGAGCTGAGATGTCGGCAGTAAAAGTGTCTGGCCACCATCCCTGAGCGATCACTCAAGAGGGGCATGCCAAGAGCAGCGGGTGCCGGGGGCCACTGGGCAAACAGTAGGCCTCTCCAAGGAGCTCATCTGTCAACCCAGTCCCAGCTCTGGGCCACTCACACTGTGTGCTGGGCCTCCTCACAATAATAAAAGCGGTGTCTTATTCATCTCAGCTCTGCCAAATTCATTTAAATATACAGTATACGATCAAATGAACTTAACTTCATATCCCCAAGTTTCCTTATTTTTCTCAAAAAAGAAGTTATTCCCATTCAAAAAAAAAACAAAAAAAACAAATCAGAAATGACAGGGCTGAATGCTTAAAGCTTCTTTGTAGTATATTGTGCTTGTAGGAAATGTAGTCAATTTTATTTAGGTATAGGATTGGGTAATAACTCAATGTGATCATTTAGTATTGTATTGGGATGAATTTCAGGTATTGTTATATCATGAGATACATTTCTGTTGTATTATTGCGTAATAACAAGAATCTACCTAAAATTTCTCATGTAATAAGGTCTGAAATATTTGAGGGAGTATTACTTGACAGTAAGTTCTGGTTTTATATTACACTTAAAATTACAACAGTTCAGTTGTGATAAACTTCAGTTGGATTCTTAAAACATTGTCTACCATATTTCCAGGACTATAAGTCGCTGTTTTTTTTACTCGTCTGGCTGGTCCTGCGATTTATATTCCAAAGCAATTTATACAACGTAATTTTGTCGGACGAATACGCTGCATTTCAACTACGGCCACTACATGGCATTGTTTAATATTGTGACTCAATTGAAAATACTGTATTAAAGGACTGCATTGGGATTGGGGTCCACGGCCGCAAATCTCGTGGGAATGGGTGGTTTTAACTTTGCTCTGGGCAGTGTAGCGGACCCCAGCCGGACAAAGGTGAAGCATACTGATGTTCCCAGAAGCCTTTATTCATGTTCAGCCCTTATCCTTTTTTGAACATAAATTAGTGTATCTTCCCTTACACGTTTCTTCTTGAAACACCGTAAAAGCCACAGAACAGATCAGCTCAACAGAATGAGCTTTACAAACAAAATCCCATCCGCATGTCATACCATCAAATATGTGTTAACATGGAAACACCTCGACTAATATATACTTAGCACAAAAAGTAAGGAAATTTGTGTTTGGTAGATTATTTCTTTGTTGTAAAAATGCTTCTTGGCAATAAATCTTATACCGTTGGAAAGCCTGTTTATTTCCCTTTTAAATGGTGCCACATTTGTAAGGAACATGCATTCGTGGGATGAGCAGCAGAGCTGAGTATGTGGGTTGCGCCCATGAAAAATTTGCCAAATTTTCTCTGCCAATGCCAAACAGCTTACTTTGCTGTTGCTATTGACTCTTGTTTTGAGCTTCTGGTACCCCAGGTGCTGACAATCAGGTGCCTGATATAAGATTTATTGCCAAGAAGCATTGTTACAACAAAGAAATAATCTACCAAACACACATTTCCTTACTTTTTGTGCCAAGTTTAGAATGACAAGACATGACATTTTCAATAAATACGTGACAAGACAGAAATTATGCTAACAGTAAACTTTTAGCGACAAAGCTAATATTGGCATTAATGTTGGCATGCCAATATATCGGAACACTTGGCTGCCGTTCAATAGAACAAATTATATATTTCTATACATAAACAACTCAGATTGCATAATACCTTGTTCCCATTCCAGCTAGGCGCTTAATTTTTAATTAATGGAAACATTTTGGATGGATGGATGGATTTTCATGCAGAGTAATAACGAATAGGTGTCGTTTTGTCTGTCGCTCGCTCGTGTGAAAACAACATTTAGATGCGAGATTTTTTAGATCCGCCGATAGACCTTCAAAATAAAACACCCGTAACATTCAAAAGTAGAAACTAGCAAAATAAAAGCTTTCGGTAAGTGATTATCCTATTAATACAACATTTTTTAAGAGTCCTTTACAGGCAGTCAAAAACTAAACTGCGATTAGCTAGCCCTAACAAGAAGGACGGAGTCAACAAATGAAGTTGAAAGAAGATCAAAGCAGATCATTATACAAAAGAAAAGAAAAGCAAAGGTAAGTCTGACATTTGGAAAAAATTCTCAGTTGTTACGGACAAAGATGGAAACGAACTGGATTGTATTAGTTGCGACAAATGTGCAAAAGTCTTAATCTACAACGGGCACAAATCTGGCACCTCTGGGTTGAGGCGACATGCCTGCTCTGTTCTCCCCGGTCAAAGTAAGCTCTTCTTCAAAGATACAGCACTTCCTGCACATATTAAACAAGATGCTACTGGGAAATATGCCGCACTTCGCTGTAGAGACAGACATTCAGCTGTATGATTTCGTCGCCGGGAAATGCTTTGTTGACATAGAATAGAATAGAATAGAATAGAAAGCCTTTATTGTCATGGTACAGAATACAATGCTGATCAGTGCATTAGAAGACATAGGGAAATGAAACAATATAAAACAACCTTAGCAAAAAAAGCCCAAAACAAAACAAAAATACAGCAAACCACACGTTTTAAAATAATAAGTTAAATAAATAAATACAATGTAATGTTTCCCTAGAATAGACGTATTTATTGCACTAGAATAACTACTGCACTAGTATGAATGTAATTATGCGCTACAACGTAATTTTGTTACGTTATTACCGACAGGTATGCACCTCTATTAATACGACACAGTAAAATAGCGTGTTTTGCCTAAGGGACAGGAGAAGACAAAATCAATGGGACTCTATTGTGCGGGTGTGATTGGTCAGAATGTTTAAAGGTGCGAGTGGGAGTGGACACACATATTGCAGGAGAGCGGGCATGAGTCTAACACACACATTGCAGGAGCAGGCAGCAATGGTCAGAAATCTAGCGGAGTGGGATTTAGAAAACAGTCCTGCGCAGGGCTCTATACTGTACCAGCATATAAATGTGACTTACACAGAGACAATTTATATATGTTCTTTTTTCTCCAAACAATGCATTTTTTTTTGTTGCTTAGTGCGACTTATACTCCAGTGCGACTTGTAGTCTGGGAAATACCGCATTTGCGTAAATAAGCCGATGTCATGATCTATCTTTTCCATAGGTTTATCAAGATAATATCATTTTTATATTGCCCAGCAGTATATTGGCAGTTCAAACACATATGTATGGTGAATACAGCGTTGCCATGCTATAACATGTAACCTCCAGGGCTCGATGAGTTGGCCGTGACCTGTCCCCCATAGATGAGCCCTCTCCACACTAAATGATATGAATGCTGATTATAACCTCAATTTGATCATAACGGCTGATTTTCAAGATTGCGGAGAGTCTGCGCCATTCTGTGCAAAATAGGGCAGGTCACCGTGGACATTTGCAAATTTCAATCATTAAGTGCGCAGTGTCTTGCCTTTCCACAGTCTAATCCAATTATAAAAGTCGTGTTGTCTGCCTGGGGCTCTAGGACCCGAGAGGGGTTGTCTAGACAGCAAGGCCACTCTCACCTGACTACCATATCCACGGGCCAGCTATGTAGCTCTCAGTTTACCAGCAGCTTGTCAGGATAATCTAACAGCTCAGCTGTGTTGTGTGTATCTAATGCAGTCTACTGCGTCTCTGCGTCTCCGATCTCTATCATTGTCTCTTTGTTGTTGTCTCTTTTCCTCTCTCTTGTCTCTCCCTATCGCTTACTTTCTCTCTTTGAAGTCTTTGTTTCTTTCAGTGTCTCCCTCCCTTGGACACTCATCATCCCTCTCTGTGTTTGTCTTTATCGCTCTCCATCTCGCTCTCACTGTCTCTTTCCCCGCTTTGCTGCTTTTTCATTACAGCGATATAGCACACAGTGGAGTAGATTGTGTGTAGTGTATCAGCAAAATATCCTGTGTAAGAGTTCCTCCTGGTTGTGGGTTTAGGAGATCGGGACTGACACCAGATCTCAGAGGAATTTACAGGCTGTCTGTAAAGCATGCATGGTCTAACCTGTAGTGGGATGTCTTCACGAATTATTTTATGGATCTTTGATCGAGACCCCCCCCCTTTTTTTTCCAGAGTCTCAGAATTGCATGTCCTGAGGGCTCCTCTAAGCTTTCAAGATGCTAGATGGATGATTGTGGCTGTTTTGAATAGACTGCAGATAATGTGCGTCAGAGACAGGAGTTATGCACTGTACGTGAGTGGCGCTCGTTAAAAAGACAGACGCACTTTGAAAAAGGAATTATCTCAGTAACCCACATACCACCACACATGTTATTTAGAAAATTCTTTGGTTCAATTTTTCAGTTGTTTGAGCAATTATAGAGTCAGGCTGTTAATGGGACAGAAAACGTCACTTAAATACATTCATGGCTTGTGATATTGAGAGCCCAAAAGAAATAGGCAAGTTTGACAATTTAAGAGGAAGTTGTGGGGATTTTTGTACTAGGGGTCGCCGTGCAGTCTGCTGGATGAATGAGCAATGCGTGCAGTCACGTGTGCTCGAGCCTGAGAAAATTCCACCGGTGTCAATGTTCAAAACAGAAGGGGCAAAAATGCACAAGCCAAAATCAACATCTGCAGACAAGTTGGCGGAAAGTGAATCTGAAGGCAGTGAGTATGAATTAGACTATCAGTCTCCTTTAGTGCAGGAAAATGGTCAAAGACGGTTTGCTGTAATGGCCTTCGAGCCCATTGCTCCCAAGTCTCACTCGTCAGTGTGTGGAGCCGATGTGACGTCGGAGCATTTACACAAGCGATCCGGGGGACTTATCTGTATGGTCGAAATAGTCTCAATAACGACCTTCAAGAAATTGCCCGTGATGAGTTAATTCTGCTTAAAAACAGACTTTCATATGATGATATCTCAGTTGTATGAGTTCTTTATTTTCAATAATGTGCATGAATTAGTTCACATTATAATCAGAGTCCAAACTATATTCTTACCATGTGTTCACTTTTCCTTTAAGAATGACGCAGGCCTGACTTGTGAGCTCTGGTGAACAATGCTGATTATTAACATGTTAATTACTGTTTTCATGTGCACGTGTGTTGTTTGTGCACATTTTTCTTCAGGTAGTTTGCCATTCATCAGTCATACAGTCACTGTTGTCATGGAAACAAGTTTTTTTTCTCCTTTTGCCAGTCATTACCTTTGCATTAATTAGCATACTACGCCTTGTCCAGGGCTTTTTTTTTTTTGCCGTGTTGCCCAGCGCCAGCAGCAGGAAAAGGGCAAGCCCTCTTAGCGAACAGCTGTTCCCTGCCTGCGCCCGGCTCTCCCCCAAAGAAAGGTTCTTTTTTTCTGAATGGACTTGTTGTTCATTGTGTCCACTGACTTATGTTTACTCTCACACAAAGCCAAATCCCTGACTAATCTGTCCTCCTCTCTCCCTCTCGCGTGAGGTTTAGAGACCGCTGCTCCACCAGACAGATCTCACCCGTTGTTTGGCTGGTGGGATCCATGGACTTTAAAGGGGATAGTTTTACTGTTTTTACTGTTTTTTTAGAGCTGAATATATGTCAGTATGGGTCTTGTTTGTGTAGAAGTGATTGCCCTCAGGATGAATTTAACAAAGAGATATGGTTTGAGATACGCCATTTCTTTTTGTGTGGGAGGAAATGCACATTACGATCAACCCCTCGGAAATAAATGCCAAGGTAATTTCGGGGCATTAACAATGCCGAGAGCCATGTGACGTGGGCAACACACATGGGGTCCAAGCACGTTAGACCAGTCAATTATGAGGGGAGTAGAAAGGCGACACGGTGGCGTTAGTCAACTCTCTGGATAGACTTGTGAGAAGCTGGGTCGAGGCGTTCAACTCAAGCACTGCCACCTTCAACACCCCCACCCCACACCACCGTCACTGTCTCTTCATCTACACCCTTTTTTTTTAACCTTTTTCTGTGTGAGTAGGCAGAGAAGGGCTAAAAACAAGTGCTTACTTACTCTTAGAGTGCTCATAGACTTGAGCCTCCAAAGGCAGTAAAGACAGTTGTGTGTGTGTGTGCGTGCGCGCACGCATTGTGTGTATGTTGACCCAGACCCAACCTGCCATTCACAGCCCACTGACTTAACATGTTGCCAGGACAACCACACCAGTTAGCCTGCCCCGCCACATACCAGACAGACACATGTAGGAGAAATTATGGGATGTGTCCAGTTTGGCCTAATCCTGGCATTACAAGGAGGCCATTTGAGCCAGGCTTCATGTAGCAGATGTCAACGTGTAAAACTACTTCTAAAGGGAACTGTGTTTGTTAAGAGTTCTTTCAAGTCACCCTGAGGTCTTTGGCTGAGTTGGCCAAAAGTGCTGATTGCATGGATGTCAATGGTGAATGTTATGCTGGCTGTGTTACTTTCAACACTTTTGTGTGTATATTGGGATGAAACACATCCTGTCTTCCTTTTGCATGTATGCTCAAGACTTGGTAATAGAAGCATAATTTGATAATAATGATGCTACACAATACTGCCATATTGCCTTTATGGGCGTGTTAAAAAAAAGAGGGATGCTGTGGTATAGACATTTGGGGGGACCTCCCCGAGAATTGTTTTAAGTGCATTTCCCACAATTCTATGATATTTAAATGTGAAAATTCCCACATTTTAAAACATGGTTTTGAGGACTTGCATTGTGACCAGATATTATTATTTTACCAGAAAAATCTTGATTATTTTCATTTAAATATTCTGCTTTTATTACTAGTTTTATTTACTGCTGACACGTAGGCCTAGGTTAAAACTAATGTTATCAAGCTGTTAAGTCTCGCATTCCAGTTTCTCACCTGATTGTATCTCCAGAGCATGTCCGTCTGGCCACTCCTCTCCTTCTCCGTCTCTCTGTGCTGCCTGCATTGTGACCAGATAATATTATTATACCAGACAACCAATGACTGACCTTCGTGATCATTTTAATTTGATACACTGAATACTCTGATTGTATTACTAGTTTTATTAGCTTTAATGTTATCATTAGGGATGGGTATAGTTAAGATTTTAACGGACCGATTCTGCTCATCGATCCAGTACTTTTAACGGTACTCCTATCAGTTCTTTTTGTTATTTTTTTAAGAGAAAAAATGCAACAAATTAAGAACAGACTTAACGGCATTGTTTTATTTTCTCATGTGTGGACAGTGCATTACTTTTGATCATTAACCCTTGTTTATATAATTTAGTTAACTCCGTGTGAGCTCCAGGCTACTAGCATACATAACATACCTGAGGTGGATGGGGCAACGAGAGATGAACTACGAGCTAGGCAGTCAAAAACTGCATTTATCCGCCTGTATTTGATGCACTTCCGCTGGATGTTTCGAAAGATTGCTTGTTTCCGCCCTTACATGCAAAGGACTTGTTGCACTTGTGGCAACGAGCATTGTCGGCATTGACTCTAGTGAAGTATAACCAGACTTTGACCATTTCTCTCCGCCATTGTCACTAAGAGCAGAGAGAGAGAGAGAGACTAGCAAAAATGCTTCATAGACGAATGTCTTCATTTTATTGCAAATTAGAAATGGAGTTGGTGAGATAAGTCTGCAAGAAAATGTTTATGTAGCCTAAATAAACAGGACATTTATTTTCTTAATATCCCCAATACCGATAGCAAAGCCGTTAATGTCGGAACATCACCAATACTACGGTCTTTAATAAGTAGCACCGGTGCCCTTTTAATATCGGGTTTCAGTACCCATCTCTAGTTATCATGCTGTTTAGCTAGCTACAGAGTAAGTGTGTAAAGTGTACAATGTACAGGTAGTAACAGTTACCTGGAACATTAGCTATTGCCTTATCTACTAAGCTAACATTACAGTTACCTGAAACGTTAGCTACTGCTTTATTTACTAAGCTAGCATGACCTATTTAGGTATCTAGTTACTTACTGTCTGAAAAAAACTTATATGTCCTGCCAAGGTACCGCATTTCCCGGATTATAAACAGGGCCGGCGTGAGGCAATCAAGCGCTCAGGGCAAAACAACGAAAGTGCGCCCCAGTGTGGACTTCACAAAACGTGATAAAACGCCTCATATTACTGCCAGCTATTTAAAACCAGTACGCTGTTAACACCCAACATTAAATGTAGGTTATAACAACATGGAAACACAACGTTTAAGTATCCCTGTGGTTGTGAGGACCTGTCTTTAATTAACACCGTAGTTATTTGCGAAATTAAATGCACACACAGCCCCCCCCCCATTTCAAAATAAACCCATTATAATGACCACCGTCAGCTGTAAGGCGTCTTTTCAGAGCGTCGCTGGTTAATTGTTAAACAACTCCCATATGTTCATATTATTTGGCTCTCGTATCTTTTCAACAACATTTCATATTGTAGCGTACTCGGGGGACAACGCAACCACAGGAACTGCCGCGGCCGGGAAGCGAACCAGTATCGCCCGCACCGCAGGAGACATCGCTAACCGCTCGACTAAAGGGTCTGACTCACCAGCCAGCGGCCAGCGTGTCTACTTATACGTGCACGTTACAATATTCATTTCGACATTGAAATGATGTAACATAACACAGTTACACACACTTAGGCCTAGGCCTATCCCATCCATTATCGAATAATAGGTTGACTCACCCCCTTATAAGTGGACCTTTCTTGATTTGGCTGCAGCAAACTCTTCAATTAACTTGGAGTAATCCAATTTGCGCGATATTTGGAGCTCAATTGCGATTGCGGCCAGTCCATTCAGACGGTCTTGAGACATAGGTGACCGCAAGTAAGTTTTCATGAGTTTGAGACGAGAAAAGCCTCTCACCACAGGCCACTGTTACCGGCACAGTCAACAACATGCGCAGGGCAACGCTGAGATTTGGGTACAGATCCAAGATGTTTTCCCGGTAAATGTAACCCAGTATGTCAAAGGGAGAATCTGGCAAGCCACTGGGATAGCTCTTTACCACTATGCCCATCTCAAGACGCAGGTCGTCGGGATCTGTGTCCTCCATCTCCTCCTAGCTGAGGACTCGCCGCCGGCGCCACCCGTAAAAAACGCTGTTAATTTTGGATACGCTTGCAGTGCTTTTTGTCTTTTCGAGTGTACGGCGTCTATTTTCCGCCCCACTTATTTCGACGACCGTTTCGGTTTTTTTGTTGTTGTGGTTTTGTTTTCTGTGTTTGCTAGCTTATGAACACACCGACACAGTATGCTAGCAGTAGCACACACCAACGTTTGAGATGTAGAGAACGCAGTATTTTTTTTCCAGCGGTGGCGCGGCGCCCTTTGGCGCCCCTAGTGGCTTGGCGCCCTGGGAAGATTGCCCAGTTTGCCCAGCGCATGCGCCGGCTTTGATTATGAATCGCTGTTTGTTTGTTTTTTGTTTTTGTTTTGTTTGTTTTTTACCCGTCTCTACGGTCTTGCAATTTATTCTACCCAAAGCGATTTACACAGTGTAATTTTGTCGGGCGAATAAAGTGATAATTGGATAACTAAGGCCACTAGATGGCACTGTTTAATTTTATGACTCAATTTAAGCGCCCCTAGAAACTGAATGAGGGTAGAACGGACATCGAATGGACATGTCTTGCTCATTTTGAGTTGTTAAAAAATGGCGATTGTTGTCAGTTGTTATGGTGCCAACACGCGTCAGTGGGGCCGTAAATGTTGGTACTGCTCGTTTGGTCGTTACTGCAAAACTTCACTTCAGTGAATCTACTAGTACTACTTTCGGTTTATACGGCGTTAGCCCGCTACAACGGTCACAGTTCTTTGCAATGGCCGCGGTTAAAATGGCCGCCGCAGCGCTGACCATCCTGCTGTGATGATCTGAATTGGAATGTCCGGTCTGCTGTCATTCAGTTTCTGGGGTACCACCATATACATTCGATTTATGTATGTTTGTTTTAAATTGTGGGATCGAACACAGAAATAAAGAGCCATTTGCTAGCAGAACCCCCGCAGTCGGCAAGTACTTTATGGGTGTCTTCTTTCCCCCATTTTTAAACTAACGAACATACAAATACATGTTATGCATAAAAAAAGTTCAGTATTTTCTGCTGAATCGAATGGTACCAGGGCCGAAGCAATCTGACCTCTTGCTTTGACGCTACGAGGGTACTTTTCCTATCGGGATACGTGCCTTGGCACGACACCTGCCCTGCTTTCTCCACCTTTTAGGTAACGTTACTTTCTCCACTTGTTCACCTCCACTGACTGACCAAAAACTAAAACTAGAACCTGTCAGATTACCATCGCAGCATGGAAAGACGTACAATGGATTAGAACATTAGGAGATCTGATCTGAGCTTTTTTAGCGAACATTAATAGTGTAAACTACTAATAAGACACATTAGTCCCTAGCTAACGGGTCTGACCCTTTAGCGGAGCGGTTAGTGATGTCGCCTTGTGGTGCAGTACACCCGTATCGAATCCCGCACCGGGCAAAAAAATAACCGGTTACAATAGCAACAACAACATGCTAAATCAGACAACTGAGTTGTGTGTGTGACAGATGTCGCACGGTGGCGCAGTGGTTAGCGCGGTCGCCTCACAGCAAGAAGGTTCTGGGTTCGAGTCCCGGGGTAATCCAACCGTGGGGGTCGTCCCGGGTCGTCCTCTGTGTGGAGTTTGCATGTTCTCCCCGTGTCTGTGTGGGTTTCCTCCCACAGTCCAAAGACATGTAGGTCAGGTGAATCGACCGTACTAGATTGCCCCTAGGTATGAATGTGTGTGTGTGTGTGTGTGTGTATGTGGGCACTGTGTGATGGCCTGGCGGCCTGTCCAGGGTGTGTCCCCGCCTGTCGCCTAGTGACTGCTGGGATAGGCTCCAGCATCCCCGCAAGCGTGAGAGCAGGATGAGCTGTTCGGATAATGGATGGATGGATGTTGTGTGTGATCGATGGGCACAACAAAGTGTACAATTCGGAGGGGGGGGGCACACACTTGTTTTCCTTAACAAATGGAAATAAATTGAAAATAAACAGGAAACAACAAGGGACATATCCATTTACTGGGTTCATAAAAGGAGGACATATTTAACATTTTCTACTATATATTGGGGGGGCACCTTGGTATTTTCTCAGTATTGGGGGGCACGATCCCCGCTCCCCCCAAAAACTGCATAGTTATGCTTAAAGAGGGGATACTTCATTTTGTTCTTAAAACTTTGGGTTTCCCCTTTTGACTAATTACAAACAAAGGTGTAGGTGTAGCCTACATTTCTTCTTTTCCTTTTGTAAATACACAGCAGTAGAATGGGATGAGAACAAATATACTGCTCAAAAAAATAAAGGGAACACCTAAAAACACAATATAGACCTCGATGAATGAAATATTTCAGCTGAAAATCTTTATTTATTAGACAGAGGAATGTGTTTAGAGCAAAATAACCTAAGAATGATCAATGGAAATCAAAATCATTAGCCCATTAAGGTCTGGATTCAGAATCATACTCAAAATCAAAGTGGAAAATGAGAACATAGGCTGATCCAACTTCTGTGGAAATTCTTCAAGACGATTCAAAATGAGGCTCAGTAGTGTGTGTGGCCTCCACGTGCCTGTATGCACTCCCTACAACGTCTGGGCATGCTCCTGATGAGACGACGGATGGTCTCCTGAGGGATCTCCTCCCAGACCTGGATCAGGGCATCGGTCAACTCCTGGACAGTCTGTGGTGCCACATCGTGTTGGCGGATGGTACGAGACATGATGTCCCAGAGGTGCTCGATTGGATTCAGGTCTGGGGAACGTGCAGGCCAGTCCATAGCATCAATGCCCTCGACATACAGGAACTGCTGACACACTCTGGCCACATGAGGACGAGCATTGTCATGCATGAGCAGGAACCCAGGGCCCACTGCACCAGCATATGGTCTGACAATGGGTCTGAGGATCTCATCCCGGTAGCTAATGGCAGTCATGGTACCTCTGGCTAGCACGTAGAGGTCTGTGCGGCCCTCCAAGGATATGCCTCCCCAGACCATCACTGACCCACCGCCAAACCGGTCATGCTGGAGGATGTTGCAGGCAGCAGAACGTTCTCCACAGCGTCTCCAGACTCTCTCACGTCTGTCACATGTGTTCAGTGTGAACCTGCTCTCATCTGTGAAGAGCACAGGGCGCCAATGGCGAATCTGCCAACCAAGATGTTCTCTGGCAAAAGTCAATCGGGCTGCACGGTGTTGGGCTGTGAGCACAGGCCCCAATTGTGGACGTCGGGCCCTCATACCATCCTCATGCATTCTGTTTCTCACTGTTTGAGCAGAAACCTGCACATTAGTGGCCTGTTGAAGGTCATTCTGTAGGGCTCTGGCAGTGCTCCTCCTGTTCCTCCTTGCACAAAGGACCAGATAGCGGTCCTGCTGCGGGGTTGTTGTCCTCCTGCGGCCCCCTCCACGTCTCCTGGTGTACTGGCCTGTCTCCTGGTACCTCCTCCATGCTCTGGACACTGTGCTGGGAGACACATCAAATCTTCTTGCCACAGCACGCATTGATGTGCCATCCTGGATGAGCTGCACTACCTGAGCAACTTCTGTAGGTTGCAGATACCGCCTCATGCCACCTCTAGTGGTGAGGGCACTAGCAAAATGAAAAACTAACCAAAGATCGGCCAGAAAAGATGAGGACAGGCAAATGGTCTGTGGCCACCACCTGCAAATCCATTCCTGTTATAGGGGTTGTCTTGCAAATTGTCTAATTTCCACCAGGTGGAAATTAGACAATTTACCAACAGGTGAAATTGATTCACAAATCAGTGTTGCTCCCTAACTGGACAGGTTGATATCTCAAAAGTATGATTGACTTGGAGCTACATTGCATTGCTTATGTGTTCCCTTTATTTTTTTGAGCAGTGTATATTTGGGTTCTTGTTTTTCTCTCTGAGTTTTTGAAAAGCGGCTGTTGGCACTCAAGTCATCAGGATTATGTGAAAGCTCCTGGGAGAAACTTGTGAAATTGAAATTTCAACTTGAAATGTTCTAAATTTGACTTAAGACGGTGCAAAGCAGTGCCTCTTTATATTGTGTAAGCACATCTTTTGGCGGCTCATCGATACCAGTTGTTTTGCAAGAGTCAAAGCAGCTTGTACCAGCCAGGTGCTGTGCCACACTGTGACCTATGACCTCTTACAGCAAGAATCCAAGAGCTGTGCCTTGGAGCTGTCCATTGTAAAAGGGGTTAGATTATAATGTTGAGTGTCAGCTCATTTTTCTCCATTTGTTAAATTACAAAAAAAATAATAATTTGCATTTGCTGCTAGCTTAACCCAAGATGTCTTCTCTGTCTTCTTAAATTAAATTAATATGACCCTTTTGCAACAAGCTTAACTTATTTGAATGAGAAGTGCTACTCAAGATGTTTTTGGATTGCTTAAGAAAAAATGTGAAGCCATTCCCATCATGCGGCCAGTGAAGAGGAATAGCATGATGAATTGAAATTAAACATTGTTTAATAGAAGTCTCTGTACCTCCGCTGTGTCACTAAAATCCTACGGGGCTCGTCTGCTTACAGTGCACTGCATGATTTAAGAATTAAAGCTCAACAAAACCGTACACTAACAAATGAGCAAACTGAGATGCCCTGAATATGTTCCCTGGAGAAATATAGCATACCTCAGAAATGGAGACATCACCTGAAAAAATGAATCAAGGGCCTCTTGCCTATAGATTTAATCAGGTGCTTCTTATCTTAATTATCCAACGAGTATTAAGCTACTGTTGCGCCTGGGGATTGTTGCGCTTCAATGGACGTGTGAGTTTTGAGACGGGTGGGTTGACTTTGGCAGTCGTTTTGGCTTTCTTCCAGCAGCACGTTGTTTGGATAGACTCAGAACTTGATCGATTGGGTTGTAAAAATGTCCGCCTCTTGGTTGACCGTTTGACTCCTAGGCCATGTGTGTTTATTTGACCTGATTATGTGTGTGTGTGTGTGTGTGTGTGTGTGTGTGTGTGTGTGTGTGTGTGTGTGTGTGTGTGTGTGTGTGTGTGTTTGTGTTTCCAGGTGGTGGGTCTCTACCGTCTCTGTGGCTCCGCAGCTGTGAAGAAGGAGCTACGTGAGGCCTTTGAGAGGGACAGTTATGCCATTGAACTCTGTGAAAACACCTACCCAGACATCAATGTCATCACAGGTAAGCGGACCAATCACCTCACAGTTTTTGAGAATGGGGGGGGACTTGATCGTCACAGAAATGTACCCAGCTCAATATGGAATTAGTTTCGCCACGTAACCCCTCTGAGACCCTCGCTCATACATATTCATATCTCAGTATATGGCAAGAAGTGTCACAGGACAGTCAGCCAGGAGCAGAGGCTCAAATGTGTCTCCAAAGGGTGGACATGAGCCGTGTCGGGAGATCCGGGCTGTAAAGTCTCTCACTATCAGACTACCATTTATTTCCCAGTTTATTAGAAAACGACGCTTTGACACGCTGAGTGTACCAACGCGTAGCATCACACCAAATAAACACCCTTTTTTCTCCATGAATAGACTTATCTGGTGAGTCCAAGTGAAACAGTGAACCGATATTCATTTCACTTCATGAGTACTTCCAAAAAGTATTTATGTAGTCTGTCCATAGTTCCAAAAAAGGGAAAAAGAAACAAAACCAAAAGAATTGTGAGTTATGGGGATGTCTTTTTTTGAGACAAACAGGACATGGATTGTGCAGAGAGGGTGGCAAATTGTAATATTTGGAAGGTGTAGACTCGTATGCGTATTTCACATTCAGTTCTTAACCTCCGTATCTGTCTGGATGTCTGCAGGACACCTCTTAGCCATTTAGCCAATGCTGGTCTCCACAACAACTGACAATGGGTGAGAGTTGCTTTGAGCTTAAGAATGAGGTAGAATCACACATCCTCAGGAATAACAGCACAAATGGGGGCATTTGCTTATGTGCCATTTTGTTTTGTTAAAGCTAGTAAAATTAATGAAATGCTTTTTCGCCTCAGGAGGTGTGTGTTATCCAGTGTGCCTGTATTATGAACACTACTCCTCTTGTATGTGTCTATGGAGGATGGGTCAGCACAGGAATGAGTCCTCCACTGTGTGTGTGTGTGTGTGTGTGTGTGTGTGTGTGTGTGTGTGTGTGTGTGTGTGCGTGCGTGTGCGTGCGTGTGTGCGTGCATTCATGTGTATCTGTTTGTGGGAAAAGCATTCCGGCAGTCTGGTCCCTGAGGGAAAGCCCCCCCCCCCACACACACACACACACACAAACCAGGCCATGCTATACATTCAGGTCATTCCTATCTTCAGAGTCCCTGGTTGAGACATGCTCTCTAATGTCCTTCCTAGATAGCCAAGGTTTAGTCGAGGCAAGGTTTTGTTATTTTGCTGAAAGAAAACTCCCTGCAGGAGTCTGATAAGAATTCGTAAAAGTCAAAAGAATCGCGCTTTAGAAAACAGTAATACCTGTAAAGGACATGAAGAAAGAATACAAGGAAGAACTTGTCGGCAGAGCTTCATTGCATTCAGTCCATCATCTACACTCCGGTCTGCATGAATCGAGAGTTTCCTTGCTCTTTTCCCCAAATCATAAACTGAATTGTGAGTTAAATTCATTGCAGTTACCCTCTGGCGTTCTGCATTGATATTGAAATGGGGACAGTGGGGCTGATGTTGGCGTCTCATGAATGGACATCTCGCTCATTTGCCTGCTAAGCTTAAGCTTGTCGGTGTGCTGCAGTGCGCTGAACTCAGAGGCGTTTCTTTATGATGACGAAGACAAGAGGTCACTGCACAAGACATGGATGGGGCGGGTTGAGTGGCCTAACATTTGTGCTATCCACACACATGGCACAATGCTCATATCCATGAAAGCAGTCTCAAATCCCTAATATGGACAGAGAACAAATAAAAATGTAGTTCATGTAGTCATATGCCTTTATTTTTTACTGCAAGCACTCGTCCAGTCAGTCCTGCTCTCATTCTTTTCTATCAGCATTTTCTGTTGACTTTCAGCTGTGTCACTGGACTGAGTAAATGAGTCCTACAATGAGATAGAGATTTATCGGTTGATGATGTGTAGAGTAGGTGGGGGTGTGGGGGGTCACCTTGGTCATGATTTTTTTTTTTTTGTCTCCCACAAAAAAGAGGAACACCATGGAAGCTCCATGGTCACTTTGGGAGCTGCTGTTGGTTTTGGGAAGAGGCCCCACATAGACGTCCTCCTATCATGCCTGCTTTGATCCACATGCATTTGCATGGCAGGGCAAAGAACACAGTTAACAGTTGAGCGGGTTAGAAAAAAAGAGCCAGCCCCAGCGTGGATTGTTGGTTTTTGCTTGCTGTCTAAATTTGCTCTGCCGAGCGAGTGGGTGTTGCAGATGGGCCTGAGTATTTGACTGAGATAGAGAGTGAGTGGATGGGGATGGGGATGGGGGGGGGGCTCAGCCTGGACTGGATTGGACTGGACTGGACAGGGTTTTGAGCGTGCACTGCAAAAACGCTCCACCTTAACCAGTGACATAATCAGTGAGTAAAGGTAAACAATGTGGATTTTCAACTTAATCTATACATTGTTGGGTTAACACTCACTCACATTAGCAACCGTAACGCTGAGCGGTCTTCTGAGCGCCTCTGAAACGTGACAACATTGTGCAGAAACGTGTCCGCAGGTGACGTCACCGGTGGGCAATTCATGGTTATGAATCCCCGCGTTACCTCCGGCTTGGTCGGGCGTCCCTACAGACACAATTGGCCGTGTCTGCGGGTGGGAAGTTGGATGTGGGTATTTGTCCTGGTCGCTGCACTGGTCAGTTGGGGCGCCCCCCCCCCCCCGATCGGCAGAGAGGGGGTGGAGCAGCGACCGGTACGGCTCAAAAAGAGTGGGGTAATTGGCCAGATACAATTGGGGAGAAAAAGGGGGGAAATTGGGGGGGGGGGCAACTTACTTCCTGGTCTGCAGATAGGCTGCAGGGTATACGAGAATGCAAATATCAACGCCACGTTATACGGCTGTGTGTTGCATCATTATTTTGCACTAGGGATAGGTAATACCACTGATTTTCTTTTCGGGCCGATACCAAGTAATACCATATTTCCCGCACTACAAGTCGCACTCAGCAAAAAAACAAAAACGCGTTGTTGTGAGGAATAAAACGTAAATAGGTCACTTCCGTGTGTAAGTCGCATTTCTATGACGGTGCCATAGAAACTGATTGAGTAGAACGGACATTCCCATTCAAATCAACATAGCAGGATGGTCAGAGCGGCGGCCATTTTTATTGTAACTGCTGCCATCGCAAAGAACCGTGACCGGAACGCCAAGATGGCTGCCGAGTAAGTCGTGGTAGCTGAGCTCCTGCACAATAAACGATTTATCTGGTGAAAAACGAAGAAGTCGTCGTTTAAATAACTTTAACAACAACCGGAAGAACCTCTTCAACGACTGAAAGCAGCTTAATGTCGAGTCGAGACAGGAAAAGATCGCAAAAGAGCAAAGTCCCCTCGCCTGCGGTCCACTCGGGTAACATGCTTATATCCTCATGCCATGATTACGCCCGCTCCGTAGAACCAGTAACGGTCACTATGGCAGAGGAAGAATTTCCTCCGCTACCTGTGACTCCATGCAAGTCCCCTACTGCAAAAAAAGCTCTTTATGAGACTAAAGAGTCCACATCCCAAGATAACGCCGTCATCTCCATACTCTCCAAACTCATAAATGAGCGAGCCGACTCTATTGAAAGGCTGGTGAGTGAAAACACTAAGAAAATCGACGAAAATACACTGAAGATAGAAGGGATAAAAAACAATAGACTTTGCATGCAGTGAAGTAAAAGACACACAGAAGAAAGTGTCAAATGTTGAAGCTCGTCTTAAAGAGGAAGAGCGCAAAGCTGCCAGTCTTCAAACACGTGTGTGCGAGCTGGAGTCCTACTCAAGACGGTGGAACCTGAAGCTTTATGGCGTTGCTGAAAATTCAACCGAAAATGCTGAAGAAAAAGCTTTAGAGGTTTGCCAGAATATCCTTCCAGAGGAAAAGAACAAGCTCTCAAATGTTATCGATGTTGCCCATCGTCTTGGAAAACCATCGCAAAGCCGCTCCACTCCAAGAGCCATCATCATCCGATTCTCCCTGATGTCCTACAGAGATGCTGTGTGGAAGTCAGCAAAAAATCATTCCTTCCTGCGTGACAACAGGCTTCGTTTTGCTGAAGATCTCTCTCAACTCATCAGGGAGGCCAGGCTGAAGATGTGGCCCATGGTGCAGAAGGCTCGAAGTGAGGGGAAACCTGCATATTATGTAGGTGCACGAGCCTTCATCAATGGACAGGAAATTACCTGAGGTAAACATGACTGATTTCAACTGAGTCTTTTTCATGGCTTGCAGGTCCAACACAGCTCAGTCTCCTGACTCTCTAAACTGGTGTGCTGTTAGACTTTTCATCACAGGGAGAACTGAGCCTAATTGAACTCTCATTTAGTTTGCATTCTTTTCTTACAATATTTCTTACAATGTTTTATCCTACTGATTTTTTTATAGACAACAGCTTGAAAAACTAAGTGGTTTAAAACATGTAGGACACCCTTATTTTGCTCAATTTATATTATATTGTCACCTACTATGTTGACTGTTCCAAGTGCAACTAATGCTCAGCGTACCAGGTCATAACTACTTGTTCAGTATTATTTCGTAAGTTTTCTTATCTTAAGAATTTCTTTGTCTGTAGTTTCCCTAAACGCCAGGGGGTTAAGGAATGTTACAAAACGTAAAGCATTATTTTTATTTTCGAAACAGTTTGATACAGATTTTTGTTTCCGTCAAGAATCTCACTCAATCGCAAGTGATGTGAATTTTTGGAGAACCCAATGGGGTAACGATTCATGGTTTTCTCACAGCTCAGAAAGATCAGCGGGTGTCTTAACCATGAAAAATAGATATAACGGTGACATCCTACACACAGACACAGATCCTAAAGGACATTTTATCTGTCAAATTGTCAGTTATGATAAAATTATTTTGATTATTGTTAATGTGTATGGATACAACTCTAATTTAGAAAATTCTCAATTATTTACTGTCATAGAGAATAGACTTAAACATTGGCTCACTAAATTTCCAAATTCCCAAATAATAATTGGAGGAGACTTTAATGTAACTTTGAATCCACTTATAGATAGATGGCCACCTACACAAGATAATAACAGAAAATATTTTATTAAATCTTTTATAGAAAGATATGATTTAGTAGACATATGGAGAGTCAAATCCCCAGATATGGTAACGTTCACTTGGAAGAACAAAGGAAACACAAGGCTTTCTCGTTTAGATTTTTGGTTAGTTTCCAAACATTTTAACGAACAAGATATCACAGTAAATGTTATCCCTTGTCCCTTAAGTCAGTGGTTCTCAACCTTTTTGGGGTCCTGGACCCCCTGCGTATTTTTGATCTACCCTGAGGACCCCTCCACCTGATCTTGGGGGAGGGGGGTTGCAATTTGATAGAAACAGTAGAAACTGCATTTTAAATTGCATTACAGCATTTATTCACTCTTTGGGGCAGAAATAAGAGCTTTCAGTTGTAACTTAGATATAGTTAACAAAACAGAATTCTTATGCAGTAACTTTCAGATATATGTAACAAAACAGAATATGTATTCAGTAACTTTCAGATATACACTCACTGGCCACTTTATTGGGTACACCTTGCTAGTACCGGGTTGGACCCCCTTTTTCCTTCAGAACTGCCTTAATCCTTCGTGGCATAGATTCAACAAGGTACTGGAAACATTCCTCAGAGAGTTTGGTCCATATTGACATGATAGCATCACGCAGTTGCTGCAGATTTGTCGGCTGCACATCCATGATGCGAATCTCCCGGTCCACCACATCCCAAAGGTGCTCTATTGGATTTATGACATGGTGCGTTATCCTGCTGGAAGTAGCCATCAGAAGATGGGAACACTGTGGTAATAAAGGGATGGACATGGTCAGCAACAATACTCAGCAAGCCTGTGGCATTGACACGATGCTCAATTGGTACTAAGGGGCCCAAAGTGTGCCAAGAAAATATCCCCCACACCATTACACCACCACCACCAGCCTGAACCGTTGATACAAGGCAGGATGGATCCATGCTTTCATGTTGTTGACGCCAAATTCTGACCCTACCATCCGAATGTCGCAGCAGAAATTGAGACTCATCAGACCAGACAACGTTTTTCCAATCTTCTATTGTCCAATTTTGGTGAGCCTGTGCGAATTGTAGCCTCAGTTTCCTGTTCTTAGCTGACAGGAGTGGCACCCGGTGTGGTCTTCTGCTGCTGTAGCCCATCTGCCTCAAGGTTCGACGTGTTGTGCGTTCAGAGATGCTCTTCTGCATACCTTGGTTGTAATGAGTGGTTATTTGAGTTACGGTTGCCTTTCTATCAGCTCGAACCAGTCTGGCCATTCTCCTCTGACCTCTGGCATCAACAAGGCATTTTCGCCCACAGAACTGCCGCTCACTGGATATTTTCTCTTTTTCGGACCATTCTCTGTAAACCCTAGAGATGGTTGTGCGTGAAAATCCCAGTAGATCAGCAGTTTCTGAAATACTCAGACCAGCCCGTCTGGCACCAACAACCATGCCACGTTCAAAGTCACTTAAATCACCTTTCTTCCCCATTCTGATGCTCGGTTTGAACTGCAGCAGATCGTCTTGACCATGTCTACATGCCTAAATGCATTGAGTTGCTGCCATGTGATTGGCTGATTAGAAATTTGCGTTAACGAGCAGTTGGACAGGTGTGCCTAATAAAGTTGCCGGTGAGTGTATGTAACAACAGAATTTTTATGCAGTAACTTTTAACAATGCAAACGGGAGCGAGATCTCTTATTAAAATACAATAAATTACACTGTTGGAAGCTCCGCCAGCTGCTGGCAAGTACGATGCTATAAAGACATTCCTCCTGAAACTATTTGAACTGTCGGAGCTGGAGAAGGCAGACCGTTTACTGTCCCTGAATGGCCTCGGCGACGGCAAACCGTCTGAGTTAATGGAAAAAATGCTGTCTGTGCTGGGATCGGCTGATCCGGCCTTTCTTTTCACACACATTTTTCTGAGGCAGCTCCCCGCACCTGTACGCACAGCACTGGCCAGTTCTCCTCTCGCCGCCTCCAAGGACTACCGTTCTCTGGCTGCTGAAGCAGACAGGGTTTTCCTGGCCAACCGGCAACAGTTTGTGCATGCCCTGCTACCCCACCAGACCGCCCCACCACCACCTGTGTAGGATTAAATGGACACCGCGGCTGCGGTGACAGCCCGCCGCCAACCTGACGACGGGCTCTGTTATTACCATGCCAGGTTTGGGGCAAAAGCAAAACAGTGTCGCAAACCCTGCAGTTACAGGGTTCAGGGAAACGCCAAGGCCGGCGCTCGTTAACGGCTATGGGCGCCGGCCGTGACTGCAAGCTGTTGTTCATCAGAGACTCCTTGTCGGGCCGGCGGCTGCTGTTTGACTCTGGCGCTCAACGCAGCATACTACCAGCACAAGCTGTGGACACGATGACCGACAGTCACGGCCCCCAGATGGACGCCGCCAACGGCACGTCCATTCGGACGTACGGTATCAGACATGTGGACGTGTGTTTTGGCGGCCGACGTTTCGGCTGGGTCTTTGTGATGGCTGCTGTATCCACCCCGCTCCTAGGTGCGGATTTCCTCTGTGCTTTCAACCTGCTGGTGGATGTTAAAAACTGTCGCGTGATTGATGCCGTCTCTTTTGCGTCATACCCCTGCACGCTTGGGGGGGCTGGAGCGCTGTGCCTCGCTAACGCACTCTCCACCGGGGATCCATACCAACGCCTGCTCGCAAATTTCCACCCACTGGATGTCCCAAAAACGGCTGTCATCACACCCTTTGGGCTCTTTGAGTTCTTACGTATGCCTTTCGGCGTTAAAGGGGCGGCGCAGACGTTTCAGCGCCTTATGGATTCTGTGCTCCGCGACATGCCATTTTTGTTTGTGTACTTAGACGACATCCTCGTGGCCAGCGCGCCAGCGGAGGAACACATGACGCACCTCAGACAGCTGTTCGACAGGCTCAGCGAACACGGCCTCATCATCAACCCAGCTAAGTGTCAGTTTGGGGAGTTGTCCATCACCTTCCTCGGGCACCACATCACTCCACAGGGGGCCGTTCCCCTCCCTGCCAGGGTTGAGGCTGTCACCATGTTCCCCCGCCCCCGCACTGTACAGTCGCTGCAGGAATTCCTGGGCATGGTGAACTTTTATAACCGTTTCCTGCCCCGTGCCGCCCACATCATGCGTCCCCTGTATGAGGCCCTGCGGGGTAAGAAGTCTAAGGACAAGCTGGACTGGTCTTCGGGGATGGACGAGGCTTTTGTGGCCACCAAGACCGCGCTGCTAGCTCACCCGTCGCCTGCCGCCCCCATAGCCCTTACAACGGATGCCTCCGACTATGCCGTGAGGGCCGTGTGTGAGCAGTGGGGGGGGGGGGGCTGGCAGCCGTTGGCGTTCTTCAGTAAACAACTCCGTGAGAGCGAGCGCAAATACAGCACCTTTGATAGGGAACTACTGGGTCTCTTCCTCGCAACCACACACTTTAGGTTCCTATTGGAGGGCCGACAGTTCACCGCTTTCGTGGACCACAAACCGCTGACGTTCTGTATGGCCAAAACCTCAGAACCGTGGTCTGGGCGTCAGCAGCGCCATCTCGCGGCGGTTTCCGAGTTTACCACGGACATACAACACGTGTCGGGCAAGGATAACTTCGTCGCCGACTGCCTTTCACGGGCGGTTGTTAACGCCGTTCACTTGGGACTCGACTACGCCGCTATGGCAGCGGACCAAGCCAAGGACGCGACCGTTCGAGACTACCGGTCGACCCCTACGGCGCTACGGCTGGAGGACGTGACATTCGACGCGGCCAACACCACCCTCCTCTGTGACATCTCCACCGGTCAACCATGCCCCCTGGTGCCTACTTCCTGGCGGCGCCGAGTTTTCGACACCGTCCACGGCCTTTCCCACCCGGGAGTGAAGGCCTCGACCAAGCTGGTGAGTGTCAAGTTCGTTTGGCCTGTGCTCCGTAAGGATGTTAGAGCCTGGGCCGGCTCGTGTGTGGCGTGCCAACGCGCCAAGGTGGACTGCCATACCAAGGCCCCTTTGGCGCCGTTTGTGGTTCCAGAGAGGCGGTCTGACCACGTCAATGTTGACCTGGTGGGTCCCCTGCCCCCCTCCCGTGGTTATACGTTCCTCCTCACTATTGTGGACAGGGCCACCAGGTGGCCAGAGGCTATTCTCTTGTCCTCCACGACGGCAGCGGAGGTAGCACGGGCGTTCATCGGCTGCTGGGTGGCCCGTTTTGGCACGCCTGGTGACATCACGAGCGACCGGGGCTCCCAGTTTACCTCGGAGCTCGGGACGGCGGTCGCTGAGCACCTGGGGGTGAAGATCCACCGCACTACGGCGTACAACCCGCAGAGCAACGGACTTTGTGAGCGGTTCCATCGGGACATGAAAGCCGCTCTGCGGGCAAGCCTCACTGGCTGCGACTGGATGGACCGGCTCCCGTGGGTCATGCTCGGCCTGCGTTCGGCCCCGAAGGGAGACCTCCAGACCTCCTCCGCTGAGCTGGTGTATGGCCAGCCCCTGCGGGTTCCGGGGGAGTTTCTTCCCGATGCTACGGCTCCCTGGTCGGCCGCCTCTCACCTCAGTACGTCCCGGAGCGCTGCCGGTGCCTTCGCTCCCGTTCCGATGTCTCAACACTGCCTCCCCCGGTCCTACGTCCCCAAGGATCTGCCATCGGCGAGGTACGTCTTCATTAGGCACGACAGCCATCGGTCCCCGCTGCCGCCCCCATACGACGGGCCTTTCCGCGTCCTGGAGGCGGGGGATAAGAACCTTGTGGTGGACATGGGGGGGCAGGCCGGAGCGGGTCGCTATAGACCATCTCAAGCCTGCTCACTTGGACATGGGGGAGCCAATGCAATTGGCCCTACCCCCGCGGCGGGGGCGCCCTCCTAGGTCGGCCCCGGCACCTGCCTCTGTTCCTGCTTCGGCCCCACCTATGGCCCGGGTTTCGGCCCCATCTGTTTCCATTCCTGTGAAGCACAGCCGTTATGGCCGCAGGGTCCGCCCCCCGACTCGTCACCTGTTTTCCCCGTGACTTTGCACTATGTCATTGACTGTTCTGTTGTAGAGTCTATTTTTATGTTCATGACTTGCACTTTTGCTGTTTTGCATTGTTTTGTGTAGGTGAATTCTGGGGGGGCCTGTGTGGTGACCCACATATATATATAACGAGAGACATTCACCTAAGAGGACGGTGTACCTTTAAGGGAAGAGGCGAGGGGGTCAGATAATGCACTTCCGCTTCCGGTTCACAGTTCAGTGTCGTTGTCGAATGTATGACATGCTAAGTTGGAGCTAGTAAGCTACCTCGACTATGTCTACTCTCACGTCTCCTGTCTCGTTGTTTTCTAACTCCACAATATATATATTTAAATTTGGCCAATATTGTTGCTTCAAGATTGTCTCGCTTCTTTCACGTTTTTTTGTTGAAGCAAGTTAGATTAATGCTGAAGTAAAGTCCCAACTCTTCAAATGATTTTTCATCTTGAAAAAAAATTAAGACTGGGTATAGGATTAAATTGCGTATTAAATGAATTATTTTGCCATGTGGAGAGTGGAAGGCAGACTGACCAGAGACAGAGAAGCTAATAAGCTGGCAAAACGGATGAGCTAAGAGGGCCGGGGTGTCACACGGCTAATTTAAAAGCAGAGGTGGTGAAAGGGATTACCCCGGGGTCAGAGTTTAGTCCAGAGTTTGCAGAACATGCTCGGTGCTTGGCCTTCCTTTGTTTCAAACCACAATCGAGTCAAAAGAAACAAAATAAGTTTTATCAACTTGACCGGCACGCTGTGAAAAATAAAGACAAACAGCATTATCTACACTCGGGATTCTGTCGCTCAGCAGTTACTTGTGTTCTCTTGCTGAGCTGTTTTTTTCCCCATGTTTACTATAATGTCTAAAATGGCAGTCGAGAGCCCGCCACAGGGTGCGTCTGTGCTGCAACAAGAGTATTTCAGCTTGGAGTTGGGCGACTTTCTCAGTGGTTCCCTCACGCTGGGGTTTGGCGGCGTCTGAGACCAGGGTCAGGGGTCAACTCACTTTTTTATTAAGCTCTTCATAAACTGTCAGATTCTCAAGATTACATTTATTGCTAATTCACATTTATTTAAAAAATATGTTTTTTACTCTATCAGAAAAGGCGCTTTTTGAACAGTAATGCATTTGAGGAGTAATTTAATCAAGGTGATGGGTCATCTGTTTTGTAATCTCCTCCATGTCCGCAGCCCACCACTGTGCAATTTAAAGAAAAATACACTTAATTAAAAGCTGAAAAGTAGATGTGCTTAGCAGGAAAGATCTGCACAGATCAGTCTTTTGGGGGGTGGGGATTACGGAGCTGTTTGGCAGGAGACCAGCACCACAACAGGCGACAGTCTCTGCAGCCACTTACCCCCATCAAGCAGGGCCAAGTGAGCTCAGCGGAGCCAGAGAAAGCTCAAAGCGTGATTTGTTTTAATAAAATGTACCCCTACTTAAAGATAATCCTGGCTGGCAACAATGAGGAGAAAAATGAATCGCGGCAGAAAAGTTTTGTCATGCAGAGCAATTGAATGGCTCTAACCGGCAATTAAACCCGAGCTAACCTTGTTTGGCCTTTTTCTTCTTTTTTTTCCACAGCAAAGCACCTTGCATGTTTCAAGGGGAACAGAGCAGGTTTGAGGCTAAAACAGTTTAGACGCGTGGCTGCGGTTCAAGGGAAACAACCACCCACCATTTGCAAAATGACCTTCATGTATACACTCACTGGCCACTTTATTAGGTACACCTTGCTAGTACCGGGTTGGACCCCCTTTTGCCTTCAGAACTGCCTTAATCCTTCGTGGCATAGATTCAACAAGGTACTGGAGTTTGGTCCATATTGACATGATAGCATCACGCAGTTGCTGCAGATTTGTAGGCTGCACATCCATGATGCGAATCTCCCGGTCCACCACATCCCAAAGGTGCTCTATTGGATTGAGATCTGGTGACTGTGGAGGCCATTTGAGTACAGTGAACTCATTGTCATGTTCAAGAAACCAGTCTGAGATGATTCGAGCTTTATGACATGGCGTGTTATCCTGCTGGAAGTAGCCATCAGAAGATGGGAACACTGTGGTCATAAAGGGATGGTCATGGTCAGCAACAATACTCAGGTAGGCTGTGGCGTTGACACGATGCTCAATTGGTACTAAGGGGCCCAAAGTGTGCCAAGAAAATATCCCCCACACCATTACACCACCACCACCAGCCTGAACCGTAGATACAAGGCAGGATGGATCCATGCTTTCATGTTGTTGATGCCAAATTCTGACCCTACCATCCGAATGTCGCAGCAGAAATCGAGACTCATCAGACCAGGCAACGTTTTTCCAATCTTCTATTGTCCAATTTTGGTGAGCCTGTGCGAATTGTAGCCTCAGTTTCCTGTTCTTAGCTGACAGGAGTGGCACCCGGTGTGGTCTTCTGCCGCTGTAGCCCATCTGCCTCAAGGTTCGACGTGTTGTGCGTTCAGAGATCCTCTCCTGCATACCTTGATTGTAATGAGTGGTTATTTGAGTTACTGTTGCCTTTCTATCAGCTCGAACCAGTCTGGCCATTCTCCTCTGACCTCTGGCATCAACAAGGCATTTTCGCCCACAGAACTGCCGCTCACTGGATATTTTCTCTTTTTCGGACCATTCTCTGTAAACCCTAGAAATGGTTGTGCGTGAAAATCCCAGTAGATCAGCAGTTTCTGAAATACTCAGACCAGCCCGTCTGGCACCAACAACCATGCCACGTTCAAAGTCACTTAAATCACCTTTCTTCCCCATTCTGATGCTCGGTTTGAACTGCAGCAGATCGTCTTGACCATGTTTACATGCCTAAATGCATTGAGTTGCTGCCATGTGATTGGCTGATTAGAAATTTGCGTTAACGAGCAGTTGGACAGGTGTGCCTAATAAAGTGGCCAGTGAGTGTATGTTGTAGGGATAACGCATAAGCAGCAGGGGGACTGGGAAATCGGCTATGTGTCTCTGAAAGCGACATTAATGGTGGAAGCGTGGCCATCTTTATGTGGCATTTAGTAACAACAGTTGTATTCGGGGGTTTTATTTGCTTTTTCTTACACGGTGCAGTCTGTTCCACTTTTCTGCACAATTTTGGCGGCATTTCGAAGGCACATACAGGACTGCTTGGTATTAGGGCTAATGGATATATATATATACACATATGAGAGAGACAGAGAGCGAGAGAGAGAATGAGAATGTTAAACCTCTCAATTTTTGGGCATCTGGGTAACGTAGTGGTCTATTCCGTTGCCTACCAACATGGGGATCGGTGGTTCGAATCCCCTTGTTACCTCTGGCTTGGTTGGGTGTCCCTACAGACAGAATTGGCCGTGTCTGCGGGTGGGACGCCGGATGTGGGTATGTGTCCTGGTCGCTGCACTAGCGCCTCCTCTGGTCAGTAGGGGCACGTGTTCAGTTGGGGAGAGGGGGAACTGGGGGGGAATCCTCCCCCGCGCTATGTCCCCCCCGGTGAAACTCCTCACTGTCAGGTGAAAAGAAGCGGCTGGTGAATCCGCATGTACCGGAGGCGGTATGTGGTAGTCTGCAGCCCTCTGCGGATCGGCAGAGGGGGTGGAGCAGCGACGGGGACGCTCGGAAGAGTGGGGTAATTGGCCAGGTACAGTTGAGGGGACAAAGGGGGAACCCCCCCCAAAAAAAATTATAAATTCTCAATTTCTTCCCCTGTAATGAAGGGAAACAAGTGTTTATTTAGCCCAGGCCGGTGACAGAGTTTGAAAATGTCCAGCACAGTTATTGATCATAGTTTGTGGTCTGTATCCCCCGCCTGGCTGACTCGTATTTTCCATCACCTTCTTTCCACCCCCCTCACTCGCCTACAACTGATGTGCATTGCAGCTTTGCCCCAGTGAAGACATGGAAAGTAATTAACAAGTGCCCCCTTTGTTGCCAAACAAACACAGATGGTATTTGGCTCACGTACGGGGGATTAGCTGAACCCTGGCCTGGCTAGGGGCGCAGACAGCGCTCTGTACAAAGGGCTTGCGGGGGCTGTGTGGGCGTCAGGGCAGCGTTTCTTAAACTGTGGTTGGGGGATCTGAAAATGTGGGTCACGGGCTTTTCTCTGGGGGCTGCCTATCGCGTCGCAGTAATGCCAGACTGTTCCAGACGGGGAGACTGGATTTGCTCATTTGGAGTTTCTAAGTTTGGAGAAACCACCGTACCCGGACAGGGCAGAGCCTCCACCCTGCCCCAGCACACACACACACACGTCTACTCTGTCCCCTGCTCTCTGGGTGGAGGGGAGGGGCGGAGGGCTGGGTGGTACTGGAGGAGAGGGGAGAACAAGCCCCATTTGTTCTCTGGGCGAGGCGTCGACTGCAGCACTGACAAGAGGAGTGACCTGTCGGGTTGTTTAAACAAGAGGTCAAAGGTCGAGCGGTGCCCCGTTGCATTGTGTGTCTTGTAGTGTGCTGCCCTGCACAGTGTAGGAGAACAATCAGATTACATTTGTTTGTGCATGTTTTGCCAGCGTTAAATAGCTTTGCTTCCTAAATTACAGATGAATCTGGCTCAGTCACTTGCCCCGTTGTGTTGCAGGTGGTCTTTGGATGTGTAGGCTAATCTTCCAGGTGTAGGCTAATCTTACAGGTGTGGGCTAATCTTACAGGTGTAGGCTAATCTTACAGGTGTAGGCTAATTTTACAGGTGTAAGTTAATCTTACAGGTGTAGGCTAATCTTACAGTTGTAGGCTAATCTTACAGGTGTAGGCTAATTTTACAGTTGTAGGCTAATCTTACAGGTGTAGGCTAATCTTACAGTTGTAGGCTAATCTTACAGGTGTAGGCAAATCTTACAGGTGTAGGCTAATCTTACAGTTGTAGGCTAATCTTACAGGTGTGGGCTAATCTTCCAGGTGTAGCCTAATCTTACAGGTGTAGGCTAATCTAACAGGTGTAGGCTAATTTTACAGGTGTGGGCTACACAGACGTCACCTCATCCACTGTTCATGCTGCCACACCATAAGGAAGGAGCACCAGGCAGAAGTCATAGTAGACATGTAAGGTGCATTTGTGTTAGTGAAGGCCCGGTTCCCAGCAGTTTGACTGTGTGGTAGCACAGACAGTCAGTGTGTGTGTGTGTGTGTGTGTGTGTGTGTGTGTGTGTGTGTGTGTGTGTGTGTGTGTGTGTGCTTGTTAATTTGGCTGTGAAGTCAAATGGAGAACCTGCAGAGCACACCCACCCGTTCACCTCTGAGCCCATCACCTTGCCTTTATATATGTGTGAGTGTGCATAATGTTCATGCCTTGGTGTGTGTGTGTGTGTGTTTGGGGGGGGGGTCATTGAGTCCTTGTGAGTAAGATTCGGTTGGTGTGTGCTTGTTGTTGTGTATAAGAGTGCTGCAGTGTGCCCCTGGATCAGTGTGTGTGTGTGTGTGTGTGTGTGTGTGTGTGTGTGTGTGTGTGTGTGCGTGTGTACTTGAGTGAGAGTGAGCATGTGCATTGTGTGTGTGTGTGTGTGTGTGTGTGTGTGTGTGTGTGTGTGTGTGTGTGTGTGAGAGGCGCCAATAGGGGTTAAGGTACTAAAGTAAACACTGGCGCTGACTCATAGCAGGGTAATGATTTACCTCAATGGTTTTATTCTCCTCACTTCAGAACACTCCATGAGTGCCCACAAACACACACACACACACACACACACACACACACACACACACACACACACACACACACACACACACACACACACACACTCAGTCACGCACACACAGCCGCCCAGTGTTTTGACAGCAGTGCAGACGGGGGGACCCTGGTGTTGTGGTAAGGGCCGTAGGCATCAAGCCGTGTGGCTGTTGTGGTTATGACGCGGTGCTGAGTGAACGCCATGCGCTGTTTCTGCATCAGGATCGAATCCGTCGCTCCGCCCGCGAGCCTGGTACGGTACTGCATGAAGGTCGGCGGGGTCTTCCCGTCCTGAGCGAAACCCAAGTCGAGCGGTCTCGGCACTTTGTTCGCCTGGTGGCTGGTCTTTCGTGGGAGGTGGCGATAAGGACTTGCAGCGTGTTGAGCTTCCAGCGTGTGATTGTAGCTCATCCCGGTGCAGTCTGGGAGAAGCACGATAAGAGCAGTTCGGAGGAGGCGCACAAAGCATCTCTGTCTAATCTGTTGTGGAAACCAGCAGCAAGCGGGTCGGGAGCGTTCAGAGGAGCGCCGCAGACACACACACACACCAAACTAAGCGAATATCCCTCTTCATTCTTGCATATAATCATTACACAGGGATGTCCTAGTCAGGATATACCTGACATGGAGGGTACTTACTCGCCCTCTGCCATGGAGGGTACTTACTCACCCCCCTCTGCCCCACTGCTTGTCGGAGCAGACACACACACCGTTATTTAGCTTTGTTTTTGGGGTTGTTTTTTTTTTCAGCGTTACCTTTAGCTGCCTTTGGAATGTGTGGTTCTCCTCTCCCTTGCTGCTTCACTTACCTCTGTCTGTCTGTCTGTCTGTCTGTCTGTCTCTTGCTCTCTCTCTGTCTGTCTGTCTCTCGCTCTCTGTCTGTCTCTCTCTCTGTCTCTTTCTCTGTCTGTCTGTCTGTCTCTCTCTTGCTCTCCCTCTTTTTCTCTGTCTCTCACTCTCTCTGTGTGTCTCTCTCTCTCTGTCTGTCTGTCTGTCTGTCTGTCTCTTGCTCTCTCTGTCTGTCTGTCTCTCTGTCTCTTTCTCTGTCTGTCTGTCTCTCTCTTGCTCTCCCTCTTTTTCTCTGTCTCACTCTCTCTGTGTCTCTCTCTGTCTGTCTGTCTGTCTGTCTGTCTGTCTCTCTCACTGTCTTTCTCTCTGTCTCTCTCACTCTCTGTCTGTTTGTCTCTCTCTGGCTCTCTCTTGCGCTCTCTGTCTCTCTCTGTTTGTCTGTCTCTCTCTGTCTCTTTCTGTGTCTGTCTGTCTCTCTCTTGCTCTCCCTCTCTTTTTCTCTGTCTCTCTGTCTGTCTGTCTGTCTGTTTGTCTCTCTCTCACTCTCTCACTCTCTCTCTGTCTCTCTCACTCTCTCTCTGTCTGTTTGTCTCTCACTCTCTTTCTCTCTGTCTCTCGCTCTCTCTCTGTCTCTCACTCACTCTCTCTCTCTCTTTCTGTTTGTCTTTCACGCTCTGTCTCTCGCTCTCTCTCTGCCTCTCACTCTCTCTGTCTCTCTCTCTGTCTGTCTGTTTGTCTGTCTCTCAGTCTGTCTCTGTCTCGTGTGTACTGGTTTGTGTAGGCATGTTGAATCTTGAGTGGAAGGGTTATGAGAAGGGCTCGGAGGGCTGTGCATAAAAAAAACAAAAACAAGAGTTGCCGTTTGCACCTTTGAGGGGACGCTGTCACGGACTGTGATTTTTATGACACTGTAAATGGGTCAAAAGGAAGGAGGCTGTAGGAAATACCTCTTGACGGTGGAAAATTAAGAAGAAGAAAAAACAGGAAGGGTTCGAAATGTAATCCAGACGGCTGAACGGGGTGTTGAAGTAAGACTGGAGTGACGCTAGTGACGGCAGCATTGTTGAGAGGAGCGTTATTAAACAGTTCACCGTCCATTAAACTGATTTCAAGTTGGGCGCAGAGTCTGGAGACGGCGCATGATCCTGTTTGCTGTTCCTTGGCGTGGTGCTGCGCTGTGCTGAATTTAGATCTCTCTTTCAACCTCCCGCACAGTCCTGCTCCATTCACAGGCTGTCGTACCCACCCTGTCATTTCCACAAACAGGAAATTAGAGTGTCTCATTAGCCAGAAGCGCTGTAATCTCTGCTAAATTTTTAATTTTGCCTTTGTCTTTGTTTAACTTTACCTCGGAGATTAGTGGGCACGGGCCCAAAAATCCCCCGTTTGAAATAGACTGGGAAGTGTTAAGCCACGGGGGGCGAGAGAGGGAGGGAGAGAGACAGATAGACAGGCAGACAGACAGAGCGAGGGAGAGAGAGAGAGGAAGTGAGACACTGTTTGAGAGAAAAGAGAGAGACAGACAGAAAACGAGAGAGAGACAGAGTGATAGACAGAAGAGAGGGATTGAGAGACAGGGATAGAGAGAGGTAGAGAGAGAGACGGAGAGAGAGAGGTAGGGAGTGAGAGATGGAGAGAGAGACAGGAAGATAGGGGGAGAGAGAGACAGAGAGAGAGGGGGAAAGAGAGGGAGAGAGAGACGGAGCGAGGGGGGGGACAGGGAGAGAGAGACAGAGAGAGGGAGAGAGAGACGGAGAGGGGGGAGAGAGACAGAGAGGGGGGAGAGACATGGAGACAGGGAGAGAGAGACAGGGAGAGAGGGAGGGAGAGACAGGGAGACCGGGAGAGAGAGGCAGGGGGAGAGAGGGAGGGAGAGGCAGGGAGAGAGAGGCAGGGGGAGAGAGGGAGAGAGAGACAGGGGGAGAGAGAGGAGTTTAGTGGGATTAAAAAGTGAGCATGTTAAATTGTGTCCTGTCCTGGACAGACAGTAGGGGGCAGATTGTATTGTATAGTTTCCTGTAAATAGCATGAAGCCAAGTAGAGAGAACACCTGGGGAGGGGGGGGGAATCGGAGGTTCCTTCGGCATTGTGGGTAAGCCATTAGACTGGAGCTCCTATTTACAGCCCACTAATCAGTATCTGTTTCAGCAGCTTGGCAGTGGCCTGGCTGCTTTCTAAATTTGGGACGCGGCTTCGCACTGAAGCCGATCTCCCTTCAGGCAGGAAGATGTGTGTCGTCTCCATTACGCTCCCGCTGTTTATCTCAACAGCTCCCCCGGCTGCACCAGGCCACTTGCCCCATTTCCCTCAAGGAAACATATGCATGGGGGGAAACCAGGGGGGCTTGGTAGGAACTGAGCAAGACATTTGGTGTAATTTTCTTCATGTCCCCAAGATCCTAGAAAATTGGCATTGTTTCGGTAACTTTCAGTGAATATTTGGGATTGTGTTGTGTCTGCTGCTGCTGTGTGTGTGTGTGGGGGGGGGGTTGTTATTTTTCATTTATCGCTCCACAATATAAAAAGCTTTTTTCTTTTGGCTGATGTTTGAAAGGCACGGGTAATCACATCTTTAACACCTAGCCTGCTCCGTAAACCGATCCGGCTTAGCACAGAGGGGGATGACAGTTCCACCTCAAAGACCTGTCACGCTGCCAAGCGTCCGTTTTTATTCCCTTATTAGTTCATATTTTCCCTCCGGCGGCGATGAAAGGAGACGCCGGCAGTGTTTTCCGGGGCTTAGCGGAGAGGGACGGTGCGTATTTCATCTTTGCCCGCCGCCTTCTGTCGGGGTCCGCGGGGAGGCTGTGGTCGCAGGTGTGAGTGCTGTGCCGCAGAGCCGAGGTCCCTTAACACGCTCAGGCTGCAGACGCCGTAAAAAAAAAAAAAAAAAAGAAGGACATTAGCAGCAAAGGGGCCTCTCTGTGTGAGCCTGGTCCGGGCATCTTTCACCGCGTTTACACTTGTGAGTGGTTTGTCAGGACAGGGGCCGTGACGTTCACCAGAGGGAAAGTCAGGTGACCGGCGTCGTGCGACGCAAACCTCCAACGTTGTGAAAGGTTCCTATCATGGCTGCTGAAACTTGACGTCCATCCGCCGACATCGCCTCCTGAATTGGCGTGATACACATTGTTTTGAGGAATTTGTCCCTTATCCGGTGCGAGGGTCTGGGCGGCACGGTGGCCCGGTGGTTAGCATTGTTGCCTCGCAGCAAGAAGGTCCTGGGTTCGAACCCCAGGCTGTCCCGGGTCCTTTCCGTGCGGAGTTTACATGTTCTCCCCGTGTCTGCGTGGGTTTCCCCCTGGTGCTCCGGTTTCCTCCCGCCATCAAAAAGACATACGTCCGGTCCGCGGTGGTGTAGCGGTCTAAGCATCGGCTCTGTGTCGATGCAGTTGCCCACTGGGGACTGGGGTTCGCGCCCCGGTCTCGTCAGATCCGACTACGGCCGGACTCGACGAAGCAGCGATCATTGGCAACGCTGTCTTCGGGAGGGGGGCGGAGTCGGCTTGTGTTCGTCACGTGAATGCGTCTCTGTGTGTGTCGGAAAAACAGTGGTTCGGCTTGGAGTCGCCTTGTCACGAAAGTGGCGAGGCGGTCTCCTTCGAGACTGCCGGCCGGAGAGATGCAGTTGGCGAACGCATACAGTGCGAGGGTGGGTGTTTGAATTAAAATAGGGATCGATTGGCCACTAAATTGGGAGAAAAAAGGGAAAAATCAGAAATAAATTTATTAAAAAAAAAGAAGACATACGTCGACATCCGGGTGGCGTGGCGATCTATTCCGTTGCCTGCCAACATGGGGATCGGTGGTTCGAATCCCCGTGTTACCTCCGGCTTGGTCGGGTGTCCCTACAGACACAATTAGCCATGTCTGCAGGTGAGAAGCCCGATGTGGGTGTGTGTCCTGGTCGCTGCACTAGCGCCTCCTCTGGTCGGTCAGGGCGCCTGTTTGGGGGCGGGGGACTGGGGGGAATAGCGTGATCCTCCCACACGCTAGGTCCCCCTGGCGAAACTCCTCACAGTCAGGTGAAAAGAAGCGGCTGGCGACTCCACATGTGTCGGAGGAGGCATGTGGTGGTCTGCAGCCCTCCCCGGATCAGCGGGGTAATTGGCCAAGTACAATTTGGGAGGAAAAACGGGGGAAAATCTAAAAGAAACAAAAAAGACACACATGTTAGGGTTAATACTCCTGCCTGTGCCCCTGAGCAAGGCGATGGAAAGAAGCACTGGAGTTGGTCCCCGGGTGCTGCAGCTGCTCACTGCTCCTATGCAATAGGATGGGGATAAATGCAGAAAACAAGTTTTGTTTTATGTATGTACAATGACAATAAAGTGTCTTCTTAGTGTCTTTTAAGGACAGGATGTTGTGTTGCTGGGAAGCCCCCTGAGGCAAATGTGTAATTTGTGATATTGGGCTGTACAAATAAAATTGACTTGACTAGATGCTTATATGTTCTGTGTCTCTTATGCTCTCTCTCTTATGCTCTCTCTCTCTCTCTCTCTCTCTCTCTCTCTCCCCCTCCCCTTCTCTTTTTCCTCTGTTGCCATACTCCCTGTGTCCGCCTGTCTCCGTTTCCGCTCCCCCTCCTTCGTCCTACTTCTTCTTCCTCTTTCTCCCCCAGGTGTGTTGAAGGACTATCTGCGCGAGCTGCCCTACCCTCTGATCACCAAGCAGCTGTATGAGGCGGTGCTGGAGTCCATGGCCAGGAGGCCTCTGCGGATTGGTGCCGCCGGCTGCGAGAACGACCAGGCCGACACAGAGCACACCGTCAGCCTGCTGGACAATCTGCCAGAGGTGGAGAGGGTGAGGAAGGAAAAAAAACACAACTACTCACTTCACACCGGTGATGGCAATACAGTGGAGAAGCGGTACAGAGTCGCTGCTTCCCGGAGGAGTTTTCCCATTCCTCCCGCTGTTGGTAATGTTACATCTCGCGATTTCCGCCGCAATTCTCAACACAGAGACACGGGAGCCTCCCGGATGATTAAGAAATATCTCATCTCATCTCATCTCATCTTCAGCCGCTTCTCCGGGGTCAGGTTGCGATGGCAACAAGCTAAATAGGGCACTCCAGATGTCCCTTTCCCCAGCAGTGCCCTCCAGCTCCTCCTGGGGGATCCCGAGGTGTTCCCAGGCCAGATTGGACATGTAGTCCCTCCAGCAAGTTCTGGGTCTACCCTGGGGTCTCCTCCCAGTTGGCCGTGCCTGGTAAACCTCCAAAGGAAGGCGTCCAGGAGGCATCCTAATCAGATGCCCGAACCACCTCAACTGGCTCCTTTCAATGCGAAGGAGCAGCGGCTCTACTCCAAGCTCCCTCCGGCTGTCCGAGCTCCTCACCCTATCTCTTAATGCTATTGGGTTAATTCATGGTCGTCGGTTATGAAGGTTTCGATCTCTTTTCTTAGAAATCGTGTGTTTTGGTCTGTTCACTGAGTCAAAACAAGTACAGTACCCATGAGCCTCAGCGGCTGTCACCATGGAGAATCCAGCGCTCCTTCAGAGAACAAGTCGAAGGAAAGTGGTCGACTTATCTGTTATGTACACAGTCTTTGACTTTTTTTGCAAGGAACCTGATTTTATTTTATTTATTTATTTATTTATTTTCAGTGCACTTGCTACTTGTTTAATGCTCGACCGGACAGTCACAAGACGTTGTCTAGTAAAACATTAATGGGATTTTTTTTTTCCTTCGGGGAACCAAGGCCCCCTGGTCTGGGGTGACGGTGGCAGTCTCGCTGGCCTGGTTACGCCCATTACCGAACTGGGACGCTGAGAGAAACAGGCATGGTTGCTTCTGTTTTGAAGGAACCAGTTGTTATTCTGGTAGGCGAGACTCCAAGTGACACTCCTCCTCCAGAATAGCCCCGGGTGGTAAATTCTTTATCGGGGGAGCTGAACTCATGAGTAACACGTGGGTGATTTGGGGAAGTGAGCAATGGAGAAACGTTGTCTCATTTGTGGTTGTCGTTATAAAAGAAGAGAAGAACAAGCATAATCTATGAAAACGCATTATGTTTTAGATTTGGAAGAACTGACCGAGCCCATGAGTGCGAGCAACGCCCTAGCCTCCTCCATGCGAAGGGCCGGGCTTTTCTCTGAGCCTCATGATGAACGTACCAGGTCATAGCGGTTCAAAACGGAAGTGTTTCAGGCATGCTCTTTGCACATCTTGGACGTTTGCTGATGGAGTGAGTCCAGCACGCCTTGAAGAGGTTGCGATGAAATTCCTAGTTGTAGACGTCCATGTTGACAGTTGCAACGGTCACACAACTGTTTCTAGTGTTGTTAGGCAGATGCTGAAATGTGTAACACAAGAGGCTTGGAGGGGAAAGGGAAGGATCTGTCTGACCAGTCAGAGTACTATATGGATTTCTCACATCCGTTTGGTTCGACGAGAGTGATGGTGATACATTTGATAGCAAAAATGGCGACCGTGATGATAAAGCAGCTTATTACTATGGCTTCTACTATTATTATGACTCATAAGAATATTTGTATCTGTTCTTGTATTTAAAATTGTAAAATCTGTTAAAACTCCAGCACCTCTATTCATATTTTAATGTTTTTAATGCTCACTTGCTTTCCCTCCTCGTATTGCTAGCATGCTGCTGTTTATTTTTATTTCATGTTTTCGTCTCGTTTTTTCCAATATGTAACAGTTGTTTCATGACGTTCCTTGTTTTTATTATGTTTATGGTCTGTGTGCATATTTCAGGTGACGCTGCGGAAACTCCTGGACCACTTGAAGCTGGTGGCGTCGCACCAGGAAGTGAACAAGATGACGTGTCAGAACCTGGCGGTGTGTTTCGGGCCAGTTCTCCTCAGCCAGCGCCAGGAGGCCTCTTGTCACACGAACCGAGTCTTCATTGACTCTGAGGAGCTCGCCAGCGCCCTGCACTTCAAAAAACACATCGAGGTCCTCCACTACCTTCTCCAGCTTTGGCCAGGTTCGTCCTTTTTCTAATTCCTGTGGTGTTCCAGTCAATTGTCATATTTGTAATGACCTTTTTATAGCCAAGCTGGTTTGGGAAATATAGCTTTATTTACAGTAAGGTTATCCATCTCATTGCGTCTGCGTACAGCTACCTCAGACCCTCCCTTCTGCCTGAGGGTCCTGTGCAAATAAATGCCAGCTTTGTGGTTTAGCCCCACACAGGATCGTAAAAGGGCGAGGCTCTTTTCATCGTTAAAACTTACCCACCGCTCACACAAGCTAAACAAACAGCCATCAACCGCCATCTGTTGATTCATCAAATGTGAGCCTCCCCACGGTGGGTCGCCGTCACAGAAGGCAGCCAATAACCGAACCATTCAGGCACGAGCAAGTAAACCCCACTGTAAACGAAACGTTAAAGGCGCTGGCCCCCCGTCGTATGGATAAATCCCCCCGACCGCCGGCGACAGATACCCGGTACCAGCTGACTTCAACACCCGTCATCTGCGTCCCTGTCCAGCTGCTTCCTGCTTGCAGCTGTCTCGTCTTGTGTGCTCAGCGAGATGTGAACGAATCCAAGGATTACTGAGGAATGATGTGGGGTTGTGGGTTAACGCAGGCAGCTATCTGTGCTAATAGACCTCTGAAGTGTTGTTGTCTGCTCAGATCTCTCAAACTACATCCACATCCACTTAGTTTTCACCTATGGTGAAGCTGAACAGGGTTTTTGGATCCTGTCTCTCAATGATTCTGCTTTTAAGAGACGTTGAATGATATGGGGAAGAAGTTACACACGATGAGGAGATTACATATTTCAACATATTATTATTTTGCCTACGACCATGGCGTGGGTGTTGCATCACCGGTCTTCAAGAGGGATGACTAGGGAATTCACGCAGCGGCCACCGGAACGTGCCGGGGACACACACAGCTTATGCTAAGCTAACAGTTGCTAACGATTTCTTCACTGCCGCTTCAACACCGATCAAATTCCACCTCAACCAATCTGGAAATTCAGATTCACATTCTTTATTGTCGATGAACGCGTGCAATGGGAATCAGTTAGGAGCTTTCGGTAAGACACAATAAGAGGGGAAAAGTAAAATTCTGGACAAATTAAAATTCTAGACAAAAATGACATGACATGCATAAGAGAGCAAGCCGCAGAAGGAAAAAGAGTCATTATTAGCACTGGACGTAGCTACAAAGGTAATTATTTTTGCATCCCTGTGCATTTCTACACTGGACTGAAACAGGTTTGGATCCAGAATCCCTTATTTTGGCGTGACATTTACGTCCCACTTCAGAGGTCTGTTCAGCGAGCGGGTTCGTGCATGGTGGAAAGCTGCATACTGTTGATCAGGGATGCGTATGTATGTGGTTATTGCTAGTGCCCCCTCTCCTCTCCGGTCGCTCCGCTCATAAGAAGCTGTCCCGTGTTGGTGAGGTCTATGACAGGAGAAAGGCTCGGCAGGCCCTCGGTTAACCGAAACCTCACTTTCCCAAATCGACTTTCAGAAATGAAGCCATCGTACAAGAATTACACGTCACTTTTACCAGTTGAACACTTTGTCCCTGCTTTATGTGGCATTTTTCATGGTTTTATTTGAAAACGTGTCGCAAAAATACTGCAGAGCTGATGAAGATATTTATTGTCATTCTACCTACAGAAATGTGTGAAAACTACAGTAAAAAAACTAAAAGTACAGTAAAATAAATTTATTTTGCTAAAATAAATGCGCCGAGTAAACATTCACACAGTTCAGCCGTTCAGAGACGCAGGGATCATGGCGGGATAATAGAAATACATGTGGGTTAATGGCGTCCGCACACAGCTGTTATCACAGGTATAGTGTTTCTTCTCAGTTTCAGTCGCGAGTTCCAGATCCTCACTGGGATACTCACGAGACAGGGTCCCGCGGTAGTACTGGCGAACCTGTTCGGGTCATCAGAGCGGATGTGAAGCGAAGTCACGTACACAGGTTCTGCAGCGCTGCCGTCTGGCTCTCGCCTCGAGATTTAACTGAACCGCATCCTGTAATCCCCAGATTGAAGCAGTTCTGTGTCAACCGCAGAGGTCTAGCAGACTTCAGCACCCCCTCCTACAGCGCGTGTGGGAAGGGGCGTCTTACAAGAGGAGCAAGCACAGCACTTTAGGAAGTCGGCGTTTGGGAATCCTGTAATCACAGGTAACGAGCAAGTGCGAGCGCGAGCTCAGGTGGAATCACGAACACTGAGCAGTAACATGTTTGAAACTAGAACAGGAGCGCCCGGGTGGTGTGGCGGTCTATTCCGTTGCCTACCGACACGGGGATCGCTGGTTTGAATCCCCGTGTTACCTCCGGCTTGGTCGGGCGTACGGACACAACTTGGCCGTGTCTGCGGGTGGGAAGCCGGATGTGTGTATGTGTGTCCTGGTCGCTGCACTAGCGCCTCCTCTGGTGGGTCGGGGACTGGGGGGGAATAGTGTGATCCTCCCACACGCTACGCCCCCCCCCCCGGCGAAACTCCTCACTGTCAGGTGAAAAGAAGCGGCTGGTGACTCCACATGTATGGGAGGAGGTATGTGGTAGTCTGCAGCCCTCCCCGGGTCAGCTGAGGGGGTGGAGCAGCGACCGGGACGGCTCGGAGGAGCGGGGTAATTGGTCGGATACAATTAGGGAGGGGGGGGAAACTAGAACGGGGGAAGATATTTGAACATTTTTATCCTTTTTAAAAGTCTGACTAAAAGTACTTGTACCCACGGACGGACGTTTGGGGGAGGCGGCTCGTCTGAGAAGAGGTTTTCAGTCATGTGGACCGGCCGGCTGGGGAGTCTCTGTGCTGCAGCTTATGTCACTTGGCTGGCGGCTGAAGACCGCCGTGTGAAGAATGCGAACCTTGGCCAAGCTGTCGCGGCAGCCTCCAACCCGGTGTTAACACCCCTGCTGACATCTCCATTCTGTCCACTCCCCGGGCTGAGGTGTCGGATCCCCGGGCTGAGGGTGGAGGCTCGCCGGGGCTGAGGGGTGGAGGCTCGCCGGGCTGTAATTAAATACATTCCTTGCTTAACCTTAGCCCTTCACCCTCAAAGCGTCACCCTAACATTTTGCAACTATTATGGGATATTTTCTGCCGACTCTTCACACCCCACACACATACCCATCCCACCACAGCATTGTTGCTTTGGCCTCAAGTGTGTGTGTGTGTGTGTGTGTGTGTGTGTGTGTGTGTGTTGCTAGTGTGAGGATATTTGACAACTGTACACACCGTGCTTTCTGCAAGGCCAACAAGTTAACACTACGTGTTTATATGGAAGTCTGTCAGCGTGTGTGTGTGCATGTGCATGACGACTGCCTCTTGGTATTTGATGCATTTCATGAGGAGGCATCATGTGTTGCAACTCGGGAACAAATCCGTGGTGCGCGCCATGTGCTTCGCCAACTGCTTGTGTCTGTGTTTGTGTGTCTGTGTTTGTGTGTCTGTGTGTATATGAGCAGGGGCGGATCACGCGACAACAGAGCTGTGGTGAAAAGCATGAAGGACGGGGTTTGAGCCTCCTACTTAAGTGTGTGCGCGCGTGTGCGTGCGTGTGTGTGTGTGTGTGTGTGTGTGTGTGTATGGGCACGTGAGTGTTAGATGCCACCTTTCTGCATGCATATCTGCAACATACGGGTGTTTCGAACAGGTGGCGATGCGTAACACGGTTAAACGGACCCGGGGCAAAACCAAACCGTACGGTGCTGTGCGGCGTCCCCGTCCCAACCTGTTGGCAGTGAAAAGGGGCCCGGCGTTGTGCCTTCCCCTCTACGGACATAACGGCACAGTACGAGCCAGCAATAACACACAGCCAGCCGCTGCCCGCTCCCAGTACACTCTCTGCACAGCTAAGGGTCCGGATAAAAGTTCGCTTCACGTCTCTTCAGCATCAATTCCAAACGCCGGTGGTATCCGTGAAGGGATAGATCTGGTTCCCTTTAGACAAATCTGGGCGAGTCTGTGGCCTCGGAGGACTCGCAGGACTCACATCACCGCTCACACACGTCAGCGGTGTTTCGCCGCTGCACGTGGTTCATGAACGGCCGTTGTGGCGGCGCCCCGGCTCATTGATCCGGGTGGTTTCGTGTTACATCGGCAAGAAGACGGTGCTGAGGAGACAAAGAGTATTCACCGTGTTTTCATTCCGTAAAATTCTACCTTGTAACTCGAACCTGTGTTATAAACATCACTGTTAACGCTGCCCCCCCCCCTTCCAATCCAGTAAGGGCGAGCTAGGGGTGTGGACAAGTGTAGGGACACAGACACAGAGAGAGACAGACAGACAGACAGGTACATGAGATATGCTGGTTGTGTTGGCGTGCTCATTCTCCTTCGTCAGTACGGTCTGCCCTGTCTGCCCTGTCAGTCCTGCTCTTATGTCCAGACAGCGTTTCACCTCAGCTCAGCTTAGCGTGGTCAGTAGTCAGTAACACCTCAGGGGTCGTCAAAGACGGTCGGTGAAAGTTGCAGTAGATGCGGGGGCTTTGTAAGGTGCACACAGGTTTCAGGAAGCGTGGCGGCGTGACTGCAGCATGCGTGTGACTTCAGCGTGCGTGTGACTGCAGCATGCGTGTGACTGCAGCATGTTGTGCGACACTGTCTGAAATCCCACGTGACAACTGACTTGTCACCTTTTCGGCGTTTGTGTTGGGATGTTGTTGTTGTTCGTTGGAGAGTGTGAACATCCGATTAAGCTGGACCAGCATCGTCTCTTGCAGAACTATGCACATGGGCGTCCCGGTGGCGTAACGGGCTATTCCGTTGCCTACCAACACGGGGATCGCCTGTTCGAATCCCCGTGTTACCTCCAGCTTGGTCGGGCGTCCCTACAGACACAATTGGCCGTGTCTGCGGGTAGGAAGCCGGATGTGGGTATGTGTCCTGGTCACTGCACTAGCGCCTCCTCTGGTCGGTCGGGGGCACCTGTTCGGGGGGAAATAGCGTGATCCTCCCACGTGTTACGTCCCCCTGGCGAAACTCCTCACAGTCAGGTGAAAAGAAGCGGCTGGCGTCTCCACGTGTATCGGAGGAGGCACGTGGTAGTCTGCAGCCCTCCCCGGATCGGCAGAGGGGGCGGAGCAGCGACCGGGACGGCTCGGAGAGCGGGCTAATTGGCCAGAAAAGGGGGTGGGGGGGAAAGAACTACGCACGTGCATAACTGTGACGTGCAACAGAGCCCCATGAACTGAAGTCCTTCCCCGGTGACTCAGTCAAAATCACGTTCAAAACCCGGTTCAGTCACAACAGGGGCGACACGCCGCCGTCCGTTTTCAAATGGCAGGAATCAGTTGTGTTACCCACTCTAAACTTGTTTTCAGTGCACGTTTTAAATGTTCACTTTGCTTGTGGTGTCACCGAAGGAAGGGAAACAATCCCAGTTTTCGACATCATCTCTGCACGAGCAGCCGTAGTACTGAGCAGCCGTCCGTGTCTCTGACACGTGGCCAGAACTGTGTGCAACAGGGGGTCTGTGGATCACCATCTTTGTATTGCGTTCAGCAGCATTCGCGGTGCAGTCTGTTTCAGTCTGGTCCACCAAAGGCAGCAGCAAACTATGAAGTGAGGGTCGTCGTCTTCACATTCATGGATTTTGAGTGTGTTATGGCTGTTGTCCCTACAGAGATAATGCTGAAAGTTGTGATTGTTTCCCTTTAATACTGTAATTACACATTTGACTTCTGAGTCACCATTTTCTTCTCTATTTTTCTCTGTATTTTCTGCACTCCCAGTAGTGGACCCACACCGCCGGCCCTCCGCCACCCCTGCAGCCCCTGCCCCACCTACAGCTGACCTGCTTGCAGTCCCTCCTCTGCGCCGGAGAAAAGAGCGCCCCCAGCTACTGAACCTGAGTGATGCGGAGATGGCAGGCGTCTTGAGGCCCAAGCCAGGGCGCCTGGACAGCCCCAGCAACCGCTATGCGGGCGACTGGAGCAGGTGCGGCGAGAGCTACTTCCCTCCCGAACTCCTGCCGCCTCCCAGCAAAGAGGAGGCAGACTATGACGATGTGCCCTCTGAGGATGGGGAGGTGGCAGAGGAGGGACAGGAGAAGGCAGAGGACAGAGGACAAGAGAGAGGAGTGGAAAAAGGACAAGATAAATGGCGGGAGAGGGACCAGGAGGTCCTAAACCCTGCACAATCTCCTGCTGAGCAGGAGCAGCCTCTGGGAGAGGAGGGCGTAGAGGACTGACAGCAGAGGAGGAGAAGGAAGGTGAGGAAGAGGAGGAGGAGGAGCGGAGAGAAAGCGACGGCTCGGGCAGCAGTCAGCCCTCGGAGGAGGAGGAGAGGGTGTCGGAGCACATCTTGCCCCCATGTCTCCCCAAAGAGCACACCTACCAGGCCTACATGAAGATCCAGGATATCAGCCCGGTGCTCAGCAACAGGGTCAACCTGAGAGACCTGCAGGAGAGCATCGACACTCTCATAGGAAACCTGGAGCGGGAGCTCAACAAAAACAAGCTCAATGTCGGATATTGACACATACCGTGCTCATACACAGAGGCACACGTTGACAAGCGCACACACACACACACTCACACACAAACGCAAAGCCTGTTGGGGGGAATGGACTGACTTTACCCGTCAAGGTGCTTCAGGATGCAGCCACGTCATTTCTGCAGAGATTCTGTGACGCCGCCATGATAATGTGGTGGTAATGTAACGCATGGTGCTGTTTGTTCCTGTAACAATGTAGTGTGCGAGATAATGAGCTACAGCAGGCCGCTTCGGCTTTGTGAGTGTCCTCCTGTACCTTACTCATAGACATTCCACATGGTTTTTGTTTGTTGGCGATGTTCTGTTTCCAAGTCTGTGTGCTTCTCTTCTTATTAGAAGAACCCATTGACCCCCAGGGGTGTAAAAGGTGCCTTAGTTGAGCGAAGGTGGTACTTCAAGGGGAGAAATACACCCTAAAACACAGCACACATTTGGCGCACCTATGATCGGTCTTAGAAAGCAACTCTGGAAACCGGCGCCACCCTACTGACAGCTGAATTTGATCCCGATTTCGAGGACACCCCGTTTGGGGAGACGTGGCGTGTCAGTTTTACGTCTAAATAAGCTATATTTATCATCGCAGTTGGAGGTACGAACTAGGAAACGGTCCGACACAAACTGTAAAGTCACCCCTCGGTACTTCCTGTTTCACTGTCAGTAGGGAGGGCCAGGACTACAGGATCTCTTACGAATTATGATCAGGTACGTGCAGTCCAGGATCATAGAGTAAGCATGAAATGCTGTTTTGGAATATATTTCCCCTTAAAGGCAGCGGAAAGCGTTTCTATTGAAGTACCAAAAAAAAACACAAAAAAAACAATAAATATTGTACAACAATAATGCACTTATGAGGCAGGCAGTAGTTTAGAGTGTCATTCAATTACATGCAGTACATTGTATTGTGGTTGTTCACTAGGGAGTGAATTAGGGAGTAAAAGCCCCCACTTACGTATCCACACACACACAAACACACACACACACACACACACACACGCTAAGGCATGTTTTAATTATTAACAAATATGAATATGACATTTTACATAGTGCACAAAGTAAAATGCAGCGCAGACATGTAGACACACACGTGCACACGCATCACAAACACAGTGATCTAGATGATTACGCTCTCTACTCGCACAAATGTGTATAGCAGACATTGTATTCAGCCTTCTGTGCAACTAAAAAGCGTAACCGTGTTCCGTGTGGTGTCGCCGTCAGTCGGTAGGTGAAGTGGTTTTAAAGACCAGCGGTATGTGTTTCACCCAGCCTCTCTGCTTGCCCCGGCTGCCCATCTTCAGGCAAGGACTTAAAAAGAGACAAGAAGCCAGTTGTGAAACAAAAAAAGGTAACACTTTCTATGAAGCTTGCATCTATAACGCCCTATAAGCATCTATAACGCCCTATAAGTGTAGCTATAAGTTGTTGTAAGGTTCATTATAACCATGTATATGCCCTCACAACACCTCATAACCACCCTTTGATAGATTATGTCAATTTAAAACGGACTTCTGCATTATAAATATGTCATCATTAGCCTGTTTATCTGTCAAATGTCATAATGCACCATAGCCAAATTGTTTTGCTGAAGTTTTGTAGAGATGCGTAATGAGACTTCAGTGCTATTTCAGTCTTCAGCCATAGCCGTTAGCTATTGTAATACACATTATAGGAAAGTATGGGCGTTATAGGTGCTTATATGGCATATACGCTTATAGGGCGTTATAGATGCAAGCTTCATAGAAGGTGTTGCCACAAAAACTGCAGAGCAGCGGTCAGCCAGCGTGGCCGCTGCGGCGTAGACTAGCACGAGTTAGTTGGCTGCCTAAAAAAGACGGTACGTTTTCAGCAATCCAGGGATTCAGAATGATCAGTATTTAACCTATATGTATATATTAATGTATTCGGAGTATATTATTTTTTACGGCTTACGTTTCAATGGCATATTTAAATACTTCCGATGACCTCGTAGTGTTGACTTGTGACTTGCCCCCCCCCCCGAGCTACCTGTACACATCTTAATGTGCTGGACTTGTAAAATATACGATAAAAATGTGTTCTTGCAGAAAGAAAGAAAGAAAAGATATTGTTATTTTTGTTATATTGTGTACATATTTGACATTGTTGTTGTCTCTGGTGGACTAAGCTGTGTTCATAATTGTGGCTTCTTTTTTATGTGCTGAGCGTTGCATGGTCACAAAGCTTTACTGGTGTAAACAGGACTTCCTCTTCCGCCTCGCTCGTCGATATTTATGTTCACGGAGCGACGCTGTGACGCGCGCTCCCGTGTTGGTTTTGGCGCGCCGGTCGCCAGGCTGCGGTGTTCAGAGCGCGCTTCTCCAGAGGACCCGAAGGCCCGCGAGGATCTCTCCAGGCAGCTTCCGGGGGACGCACGCCGTTTTGACGAATACCCGCCTGTTGGTACGCAAGCCTGTCACGCCGTGGCGGCGGAACCGGGTGGGTCAGTGCCCGGTTTTGATCCAAAGTGCCCCTAACCCGCCCTGCCCTGCGTGTTCTTTCGTGCGATTCATCCGAACTAATTTGCATCAGTTGTACATGTACAGTATGTTCACCATAACCTTAAACCGGAGATTGATATCTATTAAAAGTATAATTCCTTAAAAGTGTCACACCCACCTTTCTTCTTTTTATTGCGTTTGCTTTTAGCCCGTGCACCCCAGCGATATCCTGAGCTGAGCTGTCACCTCTGGCCCATATGTCTGGGTGGGACCGGTGGAAGTGGGTTTTAGTGGGGTGCCTTTCAAACCATCTGTTCAGTTTATCGCTGAGGGGACAGGAACACAAAAGAAGTAAGGCCTCATTTCGGGGAGAAAAAAACCCCTTATTGGAAATGTTATTTATGAACATCTCTTGTGAGATCGTTATCACAGAAACACATTTCACACAAAACCCCCCTCCGCTGAACACGTTCTCGGGTTTTGCACACTGAGACCGTTAATGTGTATGATCTTCGCAGTCCTGTCCAGATGGGAAGACGTGGCTTGGATCGAAACAATGACGGCGTAATAGCGGCATGAATCCATGCTGTTGTCTGGGTTGATGGTAGCCTTGCAAGCTTAATTCCATTAGTCCACTTCTGTTCCCTCAAGCAGCTTCTCGGAAAACGAGGCACCGGGGATGAAGCGTTTGAACAAGGCCGCAACCAGCCGAGCTAGGGTAACCTCTGGCTCCTTGTGGGGTGCCTTGTGTTCCTCTATCAACGCATTCCTCTCTCTACGATCCCTCTCCGGGCACCCCCCTCCCTCCCCAGCCGTCTGTCTTACACCAGCATGTACGTGTGTGCTGTTTGTGTCGTACGATAGTCTCCTTCATCTCCCAGTACTGTCCCCGTCTATCCGTCTGTATGTCCTTTGGGGAGAAACTGCGACACTAAACCGAAATGTACTTTGTACTGATCCTGAGAAACGTATGGTCGTAATGAAGTTCCATTATTTCCCTACTCAACTCGAGGCCTCGGGAGTTTTCCTGCTGGTTTCGCCGTGGATTGTGTTTTCCATGGAAGCGGAGGGTCGAGACTCCGCCGCCGACTCACGGTTTCAACCACCACCCGCCGCAGAAGAGTCAATGCTTGTGTAGTCAATGCTTGTGTATATATCTGAGGATTGTTGTGTTGTGGCGTTGTTATTCTACGCCTAAGCACGCTGAGAGCGGCGCAACCGGCGTCAAATTCCACGCATGCGCAGACCTACGTGGGCAATAAACCCGCTTCTGATTCTGAAAACCCCGCACCCTTTTGACCACAAGTTACACAAATATAATGTCCCAAAACATTCTGAAGCTCGTCTTTCCTGTAGGGAAGGCGCTGGAGACAGATGGGGAACCGGACCCTGCCTCGCTGATCCATCTGCCTTTGCTGTGGTAGAGCAGCTGTGGGCCGGCCTCGGCAAAATGTAGATCAACAGACTGGGGAATTGCCCTCGTGTGGCTTGTGGGAATCTCCCAACGGAGCGCACCGCTCCAGGGACATTCCCGGGATACAGCTGTCTCTGCGAGGTGTCCGGTAAAATCAGCCCGGTTTCGCTCAGGCTTACGAACCGATATCTCCACATCTGTTACGCGGTGTGTGCAGCTGACCTCTGGTTGGACACGCTACGCGCCACAGGTAGCATCTTTCACCGGGCGCTCGCCATCGGAAGCAGAGCGTGCGCTCTCGTGGGTGTAGTTTCAACAGCGCGTGGAACCGGTCCCCGGCCTGAAACGCCGAGCAAACCCTGGGGAAAAGCCGGTTTAAGAGGGCCCCCCGGTTGAGGTAGTAAATATTGTAACGTGCATGAATAAGTAGACACGCTGGACGCTGACTGGTGGGTTTGAGCCTTTAGTCGAGCGGTTAGCGATGTCTCCTGCGGTGAGGGCGATACAGGTTCGCTTCCGGCCGCGGCAGTTCCTGTGGTTGCGTTGTCCCCCGAATTCGCTACAATATCTTTGAAAGTTGACACAAGAAGCCAGAGCCTCCTCGGGCCCGTGGGCTCTAAATGGGTTTCAGCCTTTGCTTGATGTCGGCACTGAATGTTCGCGTCTTATTTTGATGGTTGTCTGCCATGAGGTGTCTGGGAGGCTCCCGGGTACACGGCGTACCCGTGACTGCCGTCACCCGCAGCCATATTCTCTCATCCCATTTGAAGTGATGAAAAAGAAAAGAAATCATATCTTCCCCCGGCGCCTTAGAGAAGCCCCAGAGTGGTATTTAGGTGGGGGCTGAGCCAAACCTTCCACCGACGAGCTGAAGGTGTGCACAGCGAATCTAACGATCATGGTCTGGATGTAAACATGCTGTCTGTCGCAGGACTCGGTGGCTAACTAACTGGACTACTTCTCGTTGAAGTACACTTCACAACACAGATGCTCTGTAATCCCACCTTTTAAAGCGCTGGGTTGCGGTTTTATATCTAGACTCTGACGGAGGCTCTAAAATCGACAAGTTCCAACAAGAGGTATGACTGTGTGTGTGTGTGTGTGTGTGTGTGTGTGTGTGTGTGTGTGTGTGTGTTGTGTGTGTGTGTGTGTGTGTGTGTGTGTGATTGGTAACGCTGTTCTTTCAGTCCCGATGAAAACAATGGCGTGACATCCCGTATGAGGAACGCAGCAGACATGATAACCGCAACGTCTGTTTGGTTGGTCAGGGCCACCACCTGATATCAGCCTGTCTGTGTGAGCGACCTGGACTGAACTTTTGTTCATTTCTGATTCGGGGGGGGGGGAGAGAGAGAGAGAGAGAGAGAGGAGAGAGAGAGAGAGGAGAGAGAGAGAGAGAGATGAGAGAGAGAGAGAGAGAGAGAGAGAGAGAGTGAGAGAGAGAGAGAGAGAGAGAGAGAGAGAGAGGAGAGGAGAGAAGAGAGAGAGAGAGAGAGAGAGAAGAGATACAGGTCTCCTAGGGTAAACATCCCTGACAGCCACCTGCATGTGAAACCAGACCTTTTCTCTCCTCCGTTCCCTGATTCTCTCTCTCTACCTGACCTTTGATTTGGTTTCAGGGCTTAGGCGGACCACTGGACCAGGGAGAGGCCCGCCCACGACAAACACACTTTGTCCGAGATTCCCCTTCTTCCTTTTTCGCTCCGTTGACTGGTGTAGCATTGACAGTGACGATAAGGTTTAAGGTGTAGCTCATCTCCCAAGGTGCGATTTCTCTTCGCTTCAGGCTCAGATGAGAAAAAAAGCAGAGCGGAAGAAAGGTATGACGTGAGCCGGACTCAGACTCACAACATCCCCAGCACACGGTACGAGTTCCGCTCCGTCGACTTGTTCATTACTCCTGAAGGACACTTTCCAATTCGCCTCATGGTTTGTGGTTATTGCTCAACGGTGTGTTCCTTCCGGGGCTATCAAACATTTCATTTGGCAACGGCAACTCTACATCTGTCGCCGAGCATTTTAAGATACTCTTCCACCGACATGTAAGAACATTCTAGGTAACACTTTCTATGGAGCTTGCATCTATAACGCCCTATAAGCATCTATAACGTCCTATAATCATCTATAACGCCCTATAAGCACCTATAACCGCCCATACTTTCCTATAACGTGTATTACAATGACTAACGGCTATGGCTGAAGACTGTGAAAGAGCATTGAAGTCTCATTATGCATCGCTACAAAACTTCAGCAAAAGAAGTTGGCTATGATGCATTATGACATTTGACAGATAAACAGGCTAATGGTGACATATTTATAATGCATAGATCCGTTTTAAATTGACATAATGTATCATAAAGGTGGTTATGAGGTGTTGTGAGGGCGTATACATGGTTATGATGAACCTTACAATGACTTATAGCTACACTTATAGGGCGTTATAGATGCTTATAGGGCGTTATAGATGCAAGCTTCATAGAAAGTGTTACCGAACATTCTAGGCAGATGGCTAAACTCGTGACCTGTTCATGCACAGGAATACACTGGTTACTGAGAGTTTAAGGCAATAGATTACGTTGTTCATAATAACCAGAATTCTCCTCAAACCACGTGCACGTGGAATATTTTATCAGTGGATTCTTCTATTAATACTCGTGCTAAGTTTTCTATTTGCAGGATCATCTTGTTCTATAATTGTTTGCTTCTCAAACCAGTGGAACCAGTCCTATGTGGGTGGAAAAGGGGTAAAAGATATGCTGAGGGCTGGTTAACACTCATGTCTGCCCATATACGCTAGCCATGTAACGCTAATGAACATGTGATAGCTGAGACTCGATAATTGCTGGGAACCTTCACGGGACAACCCTGGGCACACATTCCATCCGTGCAGTGCTCTTCAATAGGAAGGCTATTAAATCGCATTTTACCAAAGTTCCAGCCCTTCTGATGTGTTTTTGGGGGTCTTTTGTTCCTGGCAGGCCGGCCCCTGTACTTGGCAGCTCATCTGAGGGCCGCAGGTTAGATCTCTGGCGTACCGTTGACAGATTGCCCTGCTAGCGGCCATGTCCCGGACGGTGGTGATGATGAGAGAGGAGACCAGAGGGAAAGGGGCTGGAGGGAAGAGGACAGGGAGAGAGCGAGAGGTGAAAGTGAAGAATGGAGGGAAGCAGAACACAGAAGAGCGGTCCTTTAGATCCCAGGGCTGGGCCTCACACAACATCGGCCCACGCTCCTCTCCCAGCCTCTGACCCCCCCCCACCACCTCCATTGCTCTGTCACTCAGGACTAGACTATTTCATTTTAATAAGGCTAATCCCTCTTTGAGGTAAGCTGCTCATCACCTCTCGCCCTCCCTCTCCTTCACTCTGCTCTCTTTCTCTCCTCTCCAGAAGAGAGCAATCTCCTTTCATTGTGAAGACAGGATAAGGGTAAGGGTTTGCTCCGCTTGATAGGAGAGAAAAATGTGAAAGGTGAGACTGAAAAGAGGCCTTGATGGCAGCTGGGGTCTGGCTCAATGCAAAGATTTGGGCCTCCAAGGTTTGATAAGTTAGCAGGTGGCGCACCTTTACCGGTGATTCATCCCCCGGCCAGCCTCTAACATCAGAGCAACATGGGACTTAGTGATAACTTTGTTCTCCGAGGAGGAAGTGGAGCGATACGGCTGGTATTTCAGTTTGATATGATATCACCTGGCTCTCCTCACAGCTCTCCCTCAAAGGCGAAAGACAGGACGCCTCTTTCTCTGAGGGAAGTGGAGATGGCCAGGGACGCTGACCATCAGCCAGCCTCCCCGAATATTTTTTCTAGCCTGGTAGTGGAAACCCCACCCCAAAAGAGAATTCCCAAATCTGAAGTTATTTCAATGGTCTTGGATGGTAGATTATTCATATTTTTGTTCCTTAAAGGTGGAAGACAACTCACCAAGCCTCAGTTCACAGCTGTCACCAAGAGATGTAGCCACACCATTAAACAGGTGAAAGATCTGGTGTATTTAAAGAAAATGTGAGCTTTTGCCCCTAAGACCACTTTTTTCTCACCCATGCCGATTTTGAGTACTGTCGAATAGTCCAAAATGCTGGTTGTAATAACTGTCAGTGAATGATCTCCAACTGTGGTTTGTTGACCCACGCTGATTTGCCTTTTGCTACAGGCTTCTAGAGAAGCCTGGGAGGAATTTTCCAAGGCCACAGAAAAATAAATAAATAAATATATATATATATGTATTTTTTTTATATTTAAAATTTTTTTTCCTTTTCTATTTTAAACATTACCAAAGATGTACTTGTATGATCGAATTTACTTTTGATGGACAGAAAGCGGAGGTGGCAGGTGCAACAGAACAGAGGAGTGGAACTAATGATAGGCTGGTAGATGGTAAAAGAGAAGAGGGATTTACAAGAACACTCAATATAACGTTTATACAGGCTGTACCTTCGTCCCATCGCCTACCAACACACTCTTTACTAAGTTCGGTAACAATTTCTGTGAAGCTTGCATCTATAACACCCTATAAGCATCTATAACGCCATATAAGCATCTATAACTCACTATAAGCATCTATTGAATCTATAACGCCCATACTTTCCTATAATGTGTATTAAAATGGCTAACGGCTATGGCTGAACACTGAAATAGCACTGAAGTCTCATTATGCATCTCTACAAAACTTCAGCAAAACAAGTTGGCAATGATGCATTATGACATTTGACAGATAAACAGACTAATTATGACATTTATAACGCATAAATCCGTTTTAAATTGAAATAATGTATCATAAAGATGGTTATGATGTGTAGTGAGGGTGTATACAGGGTTATAATGAATCTTAAAATGACTTATAGCTACACTTATAGAGCGTTATAGGTGCTTATAGGGCGTTATAGATGCAAGCTTCATAGAAAACAGACTCTGGAAAGAAGTTGTGATCCATTTTAGCATCGAGGATCGCTGCATCATTATTTCATAGGGTGTTTGGGGGCAGGAATTGTTGTCCATGGTGTTGTAGCTAGGGCCTGAGCTGATGTGGCCATTAGCTATTATTGGTCAAATCCTGCAAAGACCAAATAATCACAAATCAGACACCAGAAACACTTTGCCATTTCATTTCATGCACTTGCGCACATGAAATGAAACAAAACATCATTCCCCCCCAGCCCACAGCAGTGTAACACAAAGCCAAAAACACATCCAAAAACTACAAGAACAAGTATATTCAAACTAACACATATCTAAACTAAACAAAAAAATCACTGTGCAGGAGAACGAACGCCAGCCAGGATGACTGTCAGAACTGCCGGTCTGCATGGGCTAGCAGTTAGCTTAGCCTGCCCCGCTTCCGCATCCTGTCAGACCGCTCTCGGTGTTTCCTCTTTGGGTGCAGCTCCGGTCAGGGCCGTGGTCCTTGGTTCCACAGGATGCAGCAGACCAACCTCCCTCAGCTGATCCAACACCAGCTCTCCCAGCCAGACACCTTCGACACACCACCCCACACTCCACACGACGACACTAAAAACAGTCAAGGACAGGAGAGGCTGCCACCAGACCACCCTCAGTGTTATCGGGACTGCCGGTCCGCATGGGCTAGCAGTTAGCTTAGCCTGCCCTGCATCCGTATCCTGTCAGACCGCCCTCAGTGTTACCTCTTCGGGCACAATTCCAGGCAGGGCCGTGGTCCCCAGGCCCACAGGATGTAGCAGACCAAGCTCTCCCAGCCGATCCAGCACCAGCTGTCCCAGCCATCAAACGAAGACAAACTTAAGACGCAGACGTGGACAAAGACACTGCATGGACGGTACCAGGTTAGGCCGCCGCAAACGTGAATTCACACCCTCTTCCCACACTGGTACTGGGTGAGGCCGCTGTAAATGTGAATTTGTGCCGCCATCTTCCCACACAATAATAGCCCTAATAATTACTTTACAGTATGTGTATGTTGAAAAATTTAAGAGGTTGTGGTGAATAAAGCAAGCACACCCTTGTGGACATGTAACTGATGTATAGTCTGTCCCTTACACCATAAGTGACCTGTTTTCATTTCCTCTATCATAGAGAACCATGGTCTACATAGTAGATATTAAGGTGCACTTTAGGTAAGCATGTATATACACACACACACACACACACATCCACTGTCTCTGCCATCCCACAGATTTGGGCTCTAGAGGGGGACAGTAAAATCACAGGAATCCAAACAAGTTGAGCGCTCTGAAATTAGAAAATGAAAAGGAGTCAAGAGGGAACATTCCACAGCAGTGCCCCAGCCACCTGATCTCTTATGAGGTCAAAGGTCAACTAATGAAATCCACAACCAGTCTCTTTAAGGTTTTAAAGTGAGGCAAAGCTTTACAGCATGTGGTGATGAAGCTTTCCTTGACACATCCTGAACTTTTTACTCGCTCTCAGTAAATCTGGAGTCGAGCAGGGCCTTGGGACTGCGTTGAGGTTAAGTGAAGGCAGTGAATGAAATTCTTTTGTGAGGGCACAAAGGAGACAATCTCTTCATTGCCACTTTCAATTTGTTTTCCTACAATAATTTGAACCCGTTAATATCGGGCATACTGTTTCTGATGCCTCGTCTTCACTCTCTGGTCTGTTATTTTTTTTTTCCATTGGCGTCAATTTGTTTTTCCACCGGACGCCAAAATATAAGGATACCAAACATGTCCGCGGTAGCACACAGAAAGATATGAACCCCTGCCGCCCTTTTCACAGCGGCAACCATTTAAGTCTGCTTTCAGCTGCTAGCATCTTCTCTTGTTGTCAGGCATCTGCTCCACGCGTCCAGTGATTGGGCGACGTCGCTGTCGAGCATGCGTGCATTTTGCACCTTGGGTGAGTTTAAATGAACATGTGTGAAACGTGAAGAGCGCCCCCATGATGGGAGATTTAGAGTTCCCTGTGTAGCAACAGACCTCTGCTTTACCCTCCCCCCTTCTTCTCCTCCACTCCCCCCCAGCAGGAACAGCTAGCGGGGCAGCCCCAGAACAATGCCAAGGCAATGGCTTTATTTGGCAGACCAGATTTACAGCCCCTCCTGCCCGGCACCTGCTCACATTGTTTCCCAGGATTTGGCTCGAAAACTTTCAAGAATTGGTGATAAAAATTGGAATGCGGGCATCCCCCCCACCACCACCGCACCCTGTATAGTCACCCCCCCCCAAAAAAAAAGGTCTGCCTTTTTTATGTTAGGGAAATCTCTTGGGCTTAGATGAAGAAATCACAGAGGACAATCTATGAACACCCCCTGCCCCGTGCTTGTGGGAGTCATTGGGTTTATGGCCTTGGTGCTGTTATTTGCTGCCCACATTGTGCTGTACTTTCAGAGTCCAAATGCTAAGCAGCTGAGTTCAACTTTCTAAACGGCCTGTGTGTGTGTGGATGCGTATTTGTAACTTAAAATATGACGGCTCTGATGTTTTCGTTACACACTAGTTTATGCAACTGCAAATCAATCTTTGCAACTGCGTTCACAGCTAAGTAGACTGGTGAGGGTGAAGCGACTGACTCTATAATGTCTGCGTGTTGGCTTGCAGAGGGCAGCAGCACATTCCTCCGCTGGATGCGAGAGAAAGTATGAGGCTCTGGGGAGGCGAAGGGGTCTGAAAACAAAATTCCCAGAGAGGTTTGAAGAGGGGACAAATGGAGAGTGGGGCCCCTTTTGTCAACCTGGCCTTGCTGGTGCCTCGGGGGCCATATGGACGCCTGCCTCCATGCACCCTCAGACCGGGCCCCTTTGCACAGAACCCCTAACCCCCGCCCCCTCCCTCTGTGACAGGTCCGTCCATGTGAGTGAGGAGTGAAGTCAGCCGGGTGGTATCTAATCTGTCCGACACCATCTGATCTCACTTCCATTCACAGAACCGTGTCGCCACGCATTTCCCTCTTATTCTCTCAGCTCAGCCTGTTTCACCAACCTCATTCAGATTTTCCATCCTCCCCTCATTTACTCCACTCTCAACTTTTGTTTCTCAGTTGCACTCGCTGACAATGTTCTTCCCTGTCCCTGTTCCTTCCCTGCTTGCTCACCCTCTCCTACCCTTTCTCGCTAACAAACTTTTCCTTTTGTGTGGCCAATAAATCATCGATTTGCCTAAAACTCTGGCCATCGCCTTCTCGCCTCTGCAGTGCACTGTCTCAGCAGTGAAGTGCAAGCTTGGCCGCAGGCAGCTGCTACCGTATTGTGTAGTTGGCCCTCCGCCCTCCCTGGCTCCAGCCTCTCCTCTGGCAGGATACCAGCTGTCAGTGGTAACTATGGGCTTGTTCACCTCTCTTGACCTGAGATGGACACTGTACTTTGAGGGACCCAAAGATGTCGTTATTTTACCCTCACAAAGGAGCATAGCGAATGGAGTGTCTATAGAACTGGAAGGAAACTCACTGGTGTTTTGTGGTCAGTTGGTATATCTAACATGGCTGCCATAGAATTTTAAGAGTCAAGTCATGGGAATATTGTTTCATGTTGGGTTGAAATGAAGTTTTTTGAGACGTTCAAGTCTCATACACTGGTGCAATACAACTTTCCAAAAAAGATATTATTTCACAGAAAAAGTATTTCATATCACCCCCTTACAATAATTCTATAGTGTGGTACCAATATGCTTATGAGTGGACCAGCCACAAAATATTGCTGTGAAGGACTAAGCATTTTTCTTTTGTCATATGTGTATGTGTTCTTTGAAACTGCCACTCTAAGGGTAGGATTATGATAAGGTTTAGGGAAGCCTAGCGGGCAGCCTCCCGACTTCAAAAGACTTGACAGAAGCGCAAAAGATTTATACATGCAGAGCTATCTACACTGATCAGCCAAAACATTATAACTACTGACAGGTAAGTGAATAACATAGTTTATGTCATTACAATGGCACCTGTCAGGGGTGGGATATATTAGGCAGGAAGTGAACAGTCAGTTCTTGAAGTTGATGTATTGGAAGCAGGAAAAATGGGCAAGTGTAGGGATCTGAGTGACTTTGACAAGGGCCAAGTTGTGATGGATAGACAACTGGGTCAGAGCATCTCCAAACCGGCAGGTCTTGTGGGGTGTTCCCGGTATGCAGTGGTCAGTACCTACCAAAAGTGGTCCAAGGAAGGACAACCGGTGAACTGGTGACAGGGTCATGGGTGCCCAAGGCTTATTGATGCGTGTGGGGAGTGAAGGCTAGCCCATCTGGTCTGATCCCATAGAAGAGCTACTGTAGTTCAAATTGCTGAAAAAGTTCATGCTGGCTATGACGGACAGGTGTCAGGACACAGTGCATCGCAGCTTGCTGCATATAGGGCTGGGTAGCTGCAGACCGGTTAGAGAGCACATGATGACCCCTGTCCACTGCTGAAGGCGCCTACAATGGGCATGTTTCAAGAGATTCAAGATCCTTTATTGAACATCCCATTGTACAAGTATAAGAGAGTACATTTCTTGCGTAGGCATCAAAATGGAATAAGGTGGCCTGGTCTGATGAATCACATTTTCCTTTACATCATGTGGCTGGCCGGGTCTGTGAGTGTCGTTTACCTGGGGAAGAGATGGCACCAGGATGCACTATGGGTAGACGGTAAGCCGGCGGAGGCAGTGTGATGCTCTGAGCAATGTTCACCTTGGAAGCTTTGGGTCCTGGCATTCAGGTGGATGTCAAATTGAAACATACCACCTACCTAAACATCATTGCAGACCAGGTACACCCCTTCATGGCAACAGTATAGTCCCTGATGGCAGTGGCCTCTTTCAGCAGGTTAATGCGCCCTGCCACACTGCACACATTGTTCCAAAATGGTTTGAGGAACATGACAAAGATTTCAAGGTATTGCCTTGGCCTCCAAATTCCCCAGAGGTCAATCCAATCGAGCATCGGATGCACTGGAAAAACAAGTCTGATCGTCCCGGTAGTGTAGCGGTCCCACCAACACAGGAATCACTGGTTTGAATCCCCGTGTTACCTCCAGCTTGGTTGGGCGTCCCTACAGACACAATTGGCCATGTCTGCGGGTGGGAAGCTGGATGTGGGTATGCATCCTGGTCGCTGCACTAGTGCCTCCTCTAGTCAGTCGGGGCGCCTGTTCAGGGGGAAGGAGGAACTGGGGGGAATAGTGTGATCCTCCCACACGCTACTTCCCCCTGGTGAAACTCCTCACTGTCAGGTGAAAAGAAGCAGCTGGCAACTCCACGTGTATCGGAGGAGGCATGTGGTAGTCTGCAGCCCTCCCCGGATCAGCAGAGGGGGTGGGACAGCAACCGGGACGGCTCGGAAGAGTAGGGTAACTGGCCAAGTAAAGTTGGGGAGAAAAGAGGGGGGGGGTTTAATAAATAAATAAATAAACTACCTGTAGCGTTGCATAATCCGCTCAGCCATGATTTATTTAAGCAGCAGGTGATTTGAGGTTGCCCATAGAAGTACTACAGTCTAGACACAATACAAGCCTTTGACAATAGATGGTTTTACTTACTTCTAAATATTGAATTGTGCTTTGTTTACATTTTATAACCATCATTAAATCCAATCCATCATCTTGGTGTGGCAGGCTGGCTAAATGTGATTACTCTTATGAACTGCTTTTCTTGTCATGGCACAGTCTGGATAGGGGATTTGTAGGAAAATAGTGGGTAAACGGCTCCTTGTAATGTGTTGCTGTGCTCCGTATGTTTCATGTTCAATTAGTGAATAACTAAAGGGAAAGTTTCCCATTAGATTTTTGTACAGAACATGCTCAGGGTGAACTGATTATTTGACTATTGACTGACTATTGATTATTTGGTTAGCTTGGCTAAATGTTATTACAAGAGGGAGACTGGCACACAGAAATGGAGAAAACATTGTTTTATGCGCATTAAACTCTCTCTCTCTCTCTCTCTCTCTCTCTCTCTCTCTCTCTCTCTCTCTCTCTCTCTCTCTCTCTCTCTCTCTCTCTCTCTCTCTCTCTCTCTCTCTCTCTGTTTACTTCCTTTAATGAAGCGTGGTCTAAAACTGCTTTTATTTTCAGGGCAGGATACAAAAAAAAATAATGCAAAAAAGTGGCAACTTTTAAACTTCCTTGCTGGCAAAGCCAAACTGTCAACATATATCAGCAGAAAGAACATGCTAGAAAGGAAACTGTGTGTACAACTAGTCCCTGTGTTCAACTCTCTTGTAAAAGCCAGTTTTGATTGATTTCAAATGTCATAAATTAATGAATAACATGGTTGTGTTTGTAAATCAGTGGTGTTATAATGATGCCATTTGTTCAGTGATGATGAACTAACGTTTAGTAATGTGTTCAGGTAATGTTATTTCTGTTTCTATGAATCATTGTTGCAAAGCTGCTGTGAATTTGTGACATTGTATTTGTGACTTTGTGACTTGCATGGAACCCTCTATGCATTTTAGCGCGTAATTTCAGCTAAAATACCTGTAGCAGGCATCTGGGTAGCGTAGCGGTGTATTCCCTTGCCCACCAACATGGGGATCGCTGGATCTAATCCCCGTGTTACCTTTGGCTTGGTCGGGGTCCCTATGGACACAATTGGCTGTGTCTGCGGGCGGGAAGCCAGATGTGGGTATGTGTCCTGGTCACTGCACTAGCGCCTCCTCTGGCCGGTCGGGGCACCTGTTCGGGGGGGGAGGGGGAACTGGGGGAGAATAGCGTGATCCTCCCACGCGCTATGTCCTCCTGGCGAAACTCCTCACTGTCAGGTGAAAAGAAGTGGCTGGCGACTCCACATGTATCAGAGGAGGCATGTGGTAGTTTGCAGCCCTCCCTGGATCAGCAGAGGGGGTGGAGCAGTGACCAGGATGGCTCGGAGGAGTGGGGTAATTGGCTGGATACAACTGAGATGAAAAGGGGGGGGGAATCCCCCCCAAAAAACAAAAACAAAGTCTGATCGATGGAGGCCCCACCTTGCAACTTACAGGACTTAAAGGATCTGCTGCAAACGTCTTGGTGCCAGATACGAGGACACCTTCAGAGGCTTTGTCGAGTCCATGCCTCGACGGGTCAGAGCTGTTTTGGCAGCACGAGGGGGACCTACACAATATTAGGCATGTGATTTTAATGTTTTAGCTGACCGGTGTAGTGTTGTAGTTGTGCTGAGCGAGTGCTGCTGCAGTTCAGATCAATAGCGCCAATCAATAGTAGGCGGGCATGGGCCAATTAATATTTCATATGATAGCCCAGCCATGAAACTGAAGAACCATGAAATGATTTCCTGCCAGCTTTAGACTCTTGAGGTACTCCAAAATGTATTGTATTTCATTACACAGGCTCTAGGGGAGTGGTGGTGAACGGGGGTGGGGGGTGGGGTGTAAATGGTTAGCATTACCAAGTAACCAAATATCTGATGTTCAGATGTGAAAAGTCCCTTGGTGACCCCTCATCCCTCAAATCCCCTAAAAATGTTTTCACAATATAAATTGGACGGGTTTTGAGAATTTGTGAATAGTTTGTGAAATATTTTAATCTAAATGTAATAAATATATAAAAATACATTAGAATAATAAAAAATACAAACCTTGGTATTACGTATGATGAAAGCTTCTATGTATGAGTGAGTATGTGTGTGTGTGTGTGTGTGTGTGTGTGTGTGTGTGTGTGTTTGAAAGAGAGAAATGTCAGTTTTTCAGGGTGTTGTCCTCAGGATCTAGCAGCAGACCTACGCCCTTGAGGATGACCTCAGTAAGTGATAAGTAGTCTTCGTATTCCTTCGCATCCTCCTCCTCAGTCTCGGCCATGGATTTCACTGTCTTGATGGGTTCCTGGAAATAAAACCCAGACTCAAACTGGAGTCAAGTAGGGCCACAGAACAGACCTTCTAACCTTACATGAGTCAGATCTGAAACTCAGAAATGAGTGTGAATTTTAGCCAGCCAAAACTGCCCCCACCAAAATTTCAAAACCCTGAGAATTCATTAGCCAACCACTAGTGTGTGTAGCGACACTGGAACGTATTTCAAGTAAACTTCATGGCTCAGCAGAGCATGTGAAAGGCAGATGGCATGTGCCTTAACATTATGGGGACCATATATAGTTTAATAAATCTAGGGTGATGGGTTTTAACAAAACCAAATATAGATATTTCTCCATGAACTTTGCACAAGAGCCAGATGATATTGACAACCTGGCTTTTTAGAATGAAGATTTGTCTACACTGAAAAAGTTCTAAGTTCTGCCTCGGTACAAAAGTGCAGTTCTTTATTTTCTGAGAACTATATAAAACTATAGAATAGACCATAGAATAACACAAGTACCTGCTTATTTTTAGACAGCATTTACACAAAAGAGAAAAAATGATTCTGCATGATAGTCTGAATTCACAGGCCCCTTATTTGCTTCAGTGAGAGCAATTTAGCAAACTTTTTAAGGTAATCCTTTTCATCTAACACATCATTCACAACATTCACAAGAGAACAATTTCCACATAAATGTGTGTTTCAAGTGTAATCTTATGGTGGTGTGTTTGTTTTGAATTCTCGAGGTGTTCTGTCCTTGCAAAGCCTTTGACCTTGAAGCTAACTGGGCTGTTTGCACCTCTTGCTGACAACGCCAAGCAATCCGTGGGAACACGATGTACCAAGAATATATGTCTGGTATGTTATGTGAAAATACACATAATTTCTGGTTTCTGATCATCTCGACGTCAGAGGATGTATATGAGACAATTCATTCATTTAATCTATTTGGGAGTGCGATAGGAAAAACAACCCCAAAAATATGACAAAACAATGGCAGGATTACCACAGGGAAAAAATAGAAAATAAAAAAAACATGTCTGTGTGCACTTCTCTTGACTAGCCTCTGGTTTCAAGGTTTCTATACTGATTAGGGCAAGGATGTTGAGGCAAAAACGTGAAATGGCATGAATGGAATGAGCGGTTTACAGTTATCTTTAGGTCATATTTAATAAGGAATAAATCTTCTCTATGTAAATCAAACTAATTTTTGGCCCAAATACTTTTTTTCTGACTTAAAACTTTTTTTTATGAGGCTTGAGGGAACTAAATTTGAGAAAATTTGGGATCAGTGCAAATTGTATATTTCCCCAAAACGTCCTTCTTTTGTTTAAATTTGTTTATGTAAGTATGGTTTTTGTACTTTTTCTTTTCTTTTTTAAAAAATCTCAAATGGAAAAACACCCCATGTTCTATTTTTGTGTTCTATAATTACTCTGTAAAATGCAGAAAAGATTGATCACTTCATAAAAGTACCTAACTGAAGACGATTATGTAAAAAGGCTGTTAATATGTGATTCCAAATTAAAAAAATAAATAAATAAAATTATATATATATATATATAATACTGTGCATGGTAAAAAAAAATCAGTCAGAGATATAACTAATATTTTTGTGGCAACATCATGCAGCCCTTCCCCAGCCCTTCCATCATTTGATCCAAGATTTGAAGGTTCATCTGCTGGACTTGTGGCCCCACCCTGATCAGTGATGGAATACCAAATATTTAGAGATAAAGTTGCATTTAGTGCATGAGATCAGGGATTAAAAAAATGGTTCCAGCCCCCACCTAGACCACGGTGGTCAGTTTTAGGTGTCATATGGACGTAGCCTGCAGACAAGATGTTGGTAGTGATAGCTTGTTGTGAAATATTTGACTCCAGACTCTAAAACTGTAACTTGGCTGCCTCATTGCGAGGCACGTGTTTTGACTGGGAGGATTTACTGCAATATACACAGCGCACATCTCTCAGAAGAAAAGCTGTGAGAGAACGCTTGCTCTCCTTCGCTGGGAGTGGTGTAGTTTTGTAATCAAACTAAATGTAATCAAACAAAGTGAATGCTGACAGGCCCTGGAAGACTACCAGGCGCATTGTTGTACACTATTTCTATTTCATAATTACTTCGCCTTAACCTAATTAATATACGCTTAACACGTTTAAGCAGAAATGGCGAAATGTTGCGGAAGGAAGAAAAATGGCGGAAGGCCCATCGACAGACCGGAGGGTTGAACTCTTGCTGGCACGCGCACAAGAGTAGCTGGCTGCAGACAAAATGGCGGACCTCCGCAGTTGACAGGACCATCACATGACCTCCGCAGTTGACAGGAGCATGCGCAAGAGGCACAACGAAGCTAACTATTGCGTTACGTTAAAACAACACGAAGAAAACCAACGTCCGGTTTTCTGTCGACCGCGGAGGTCACGTGATGGTCCTGTCAACTGCGGAGGTGCCTCTTGCGGTGGTCCGCCATCTTGTCTGCAGCCAGATGCGTCTCAGCACGCGAGGGCTTCGCTCACTCACACGTTACCATACTCGACAAAACTTAACTCTTACTTACTCAAAAAGTTACAAACACTTCCACCTGAAACTCGAGCTCATATTAGAAAGTTACTACGGCTACGTTAACGCTGGAAAACACCGACAACATGCCTACAAACGGGGAGAAATACTCGGGAGTGACTGGGTAACGCCCTCTCAGTAACAGCGTTTACTCGAATCAGGAAAATACGCCCATTTCACGCCGCGGCCATCTTGGATTAAAAAAAACCAAGCGGTGGGAACTTAGCCACGCCCCCTTCTTCATTGAAAACACTGCTGGAAGCAACATGTACTGCTGTGTACCATCCTGCAACTCCTATCAAAGAAGGGAAAGAGATAAATCCTTGACGTTTCACCGCTTCCCCAAACGCCTGCGCACCCGTAAGGCATGGGTGGTGAAAATTAAGAGGGATACAGGGCCACATTTTCAGGTAACTATCAATACCTTCATCTTTACCTAGCTAGCTGGCTGGATAGCTAGCTAGCTAGTTCCCTAGCAACGTTGTTAGCTAGCTTTCTGTTCTAACTACAACTATATATAGTATATATATATATATATTCACTAATCTTTCAATAGTGGATAGCTCTGTTCTGACACATCATCTTGATAACAGGAAAATGTGTGGATTTATATTGCTTCCCATATGTATGACATATCCTCATGTGTCCAGTGAGGTTTGGGCGACTCTACCCGATCATGTCTACGACGTGAAACCCCTTTCTGTGGAAGACCAGCTTGACGCAGTAAAGAAACGCATCGCTTTCCTGGAGGATGAAAATAAAAAGCTAAAAAGTGAGCGTTTTAGTCTAGAACACTTCCAGTGTGCACCCAATCTGATCAGGTTTTACACTGGTTTTAAGCATTACCACACCCTCAAGGCACTCTTCCTAGCTGTACAGCCTACTGCAGAGTCCATGGTGCGATGGACTCAAATGCAAAGGAACAGCCATAACCTAGAACACATTTCTGTGTCTGGCTTCCATGCAGAGCATTTATCGCTGATTGATCAGTTTTTCCTGTTCTTGTGCCGTGTGAGGCAGGGCTTTTTTGCTCTGGATGTATCTGTACGATTCAACGTGTCGCCGGCCACAGTCAGCAGGAACTGTACGACGTGGGCCAACTATTTGCTCTTTATGTTAGGGACCCTCCCAATCACTATCTTAGTTTAGTAAACAATTGATGATTTGAGTTGGTAGCGAGTTCCAGTTTATTGCTACAACAGAATGACAGTTGACCGAACATATTTTAGTTTAAAATGAACCAACAGTTTTGTTAAAGTTAAAGGACAAAGAATGAAAATATTGTAGCTGGGACAATCTAATGTATGAATATTGAATGTACAGTATAAAAATGAAATGTATCTTTTTATTTTATTATTTTATTGTGATTAAACAGCTTCTTTGAATACAGCCCTGTGTGAGTGTCTCTCCTCACCGGCACAGGAGAGGCAGAAAGTACTTAGTTTTAGTTTTCATATTCCCCCATTCCTCCGCATCAAAGTAGATTCGCTCCAGGTGGTAGTCATCTCGGCACTTCACAAAAAAGTCCCACCACATCATCCCTGTGATTCCCATTTGTCCCATCATGTGATTGTAGTAGCCTTGGCTGTGTTTGAGAGCAAAAGATCCATCTGGTCTTAGAGAAAGGTGCTTGCACTCCACAAAGCTGTCCACATCAGGACACTTGATTTCCAGCAGTCCCTGAAGATGACCGGAGTCATCCACCACTTTTCGGTCAGGGGAGGCACCCAAATGTGGGGCGTTGGGGTTGATGGCGAGTGGAGACCGAGTGTCCAGTTACTTCCTGATACTGTATAGCTGCAGCGGGCTCCAACTCAATTCCTCTCATCATGGCCTGTGTCTGCACAGTCCTCTTCGGTCTCTGCCCCGGCTGCATTGATTTCCGATTGAGTAAGAAGGGGGCGTGGCTAAGTCACCTTCAGGCCGCGAAGGAGGCGTAGAAGAATGCTTTCGGTTGTGTTTCGTGTTCTCGTGAATGACGCAGGGTTAGTATTCATAACCTGGTTTATTAACCAACACGAGGATGCAATAAGACTACATATACGGGTAGCTGGCATCCAGCACTATCGCTTCGCGGGCCCTCACCCGGTAACCCGTATAACTGAGTGTTCCTCAGTACGGTGTCTGCAGTGGCTCAATAAACATCAGCAATAACACAGTCACTGATCTACATCCCCCTTTCTTAGCTCATGCTCATACCATAACAAAACCATGTTGTGTCCTTGTGTGTTAGTTGTCGTAGTGGAGCCGTAAGCTCACTAAAGTTGGGAATGAACTTTCCAAGGTAGTTAACCATCCCACTTCTGACACCATGTTTCGTGTTCTCATGAATGACGCAGGGTTAGTACTCATAACCTGGTTTATTAACCAACACGACGAGGATGCAATAAAACGACATACGGGTAGCTGGCATCCAGCACTATCATTTCGCGGCGGGTTATTCCGCTCGGCCATCAGAGCGGCCCCGGAAGAGACCATTTTTATCGGGGACACTAGCTGTCCGTATCTGGCAAGCTCCTTCGCCAAAGCTGCATTTCTCATGAGCGGGGGTGCATTAGAAACGGTGCTTCTCGTGGCAAGATAAACCAGCGGCAGATCGGGAGTCAACGTGTCCTTAATCACCACGCCGCTGTCCACCACCTGGTTGGCTTTATCGACACTATCGATAAACATGACCGCAGCACTGTTCATCCTGGATGCTGGTGTTATGCTCCCATATCCCACATGTTGCCCTACCGCGAGGCAGCACTCCTCCACCCGGAGCCACTTTAGTCGCTCGCCACTTTAGCACCGCTACCGCAAATAAAACAACTCCGCTTAGAACTGTCGCCGGAAATTAACTAAACGGGAAAAAAACACAAACAAAAAAATCCCAAAAGGACAAGGCGGATAGAAAAAAACTAACGTTTTAGAAACCCGTTCACACTGAAGCAACACGCTGCCACTCCGTGCTCACTCGCACTTCCGCTCCGCGAGAGAGAGCGAGAGGGAGCGAGCGAACAAGACGAAGAAGAAGAAGGCGAAGAAGAAGAGGAAAAGAAGAAGAAGAAATAATTGCATTTTCCTGCTTTTAGTCTCAAGTTAGCAGAACTGGCTCAAGCAGTTCGATGTCTGAGTCAATAAAAGCCATTTTCCAGTCTCACTCTTCTTGGCAGAAAAGTACCCGCCTTTACAGGTAATTCTCAAAATAGGGATGAATTACCTTGCTCAAGGGCACTGTGGCAGTAGGTAATGACAGTGTGAGACAAACAATTGCTTACCCCGCTTTGATTTTCCCAACACTAGAGGATACGCAATATGTTTAAGTTGTAACTATCAACCTGCTTGGGACTACTATGAAGCATGAACCATGCCCTTCTTTGCAAACTATAGAGTCAAAATCCAAGTCTCACCATTTTCTTCCTGAGTTCTTCTGCCTCAGCATTTTTCTTCTCCTCCATCCTCTTCTCCCTCCTCTTCTCAAAATACACCAGCCTTTCCACTCCTCTGTCAAAGTACTCCCTCATTTTCAGCTTCTGCATGCAACCAGAGGTGGAAGGTATTGGTTTCAGGTGCCAAAGGCAAAGTTCTTACATGATTTAATATGGTCAAGTCTTACAAAATAATTACGTTTCTGCAACAAAACTGTGTATATTTGTGGGATCCATGGTGCTTTAATTACAACTTTTTCTCAGAGTAGGATCACTGTTTTGACTGACAGCAGCATTGCAATAAAAAGCCAACAGTAAATCTCTGATAGTGTGTGACTCTTTTTCTTTTCTTTTTAAAGAGCATAGAAAAAACACGATCACCTTTTTTTCAGTGATAATTGAAGGTGGGGTTTGAATGCTGTACCTCATTACCAGAGGGACTGTGGAGTATCCACGGGACCCGGAGGATGTGAGTCCTTCCATGTTCATCAGACACTGCCAGGAAATGCTGCTTGGCTACAGGCAAAGTGGATTGATATTGATTTTTCAGTCGAGCATCTACACTGGTAGAGCAAGTATGATGCATGACTACGAGTTTGTACTCCTTGAAAGGCAAGAATTAAAAACAATCAATGAATGGAAATGTGAATAACTGGTTTTGATAGAGAAAAGAGTTGGTATCACTTAAACTGCAACCCGGTAATACTTTGTCGTTACAGTAGTGTTATAGCACTCAAAGATTCCAGTGATCGACTCAAAAAGAAACAGATTTACTAGCGCTGTTGCATCAGCACCTTCATCAACGTCAAACAAAAGAAACCCAGTTGAACCTGCATTTTAGCAATTGATTATGTGGCAGCGGTTGGTAAAAGATTCCTCAGAGCTTATCCTGCCATATCTGTTTACATGCCACAACATGTTTAGTTCTTTTTCAAAATCTCCACTAGTACCTACCCTCTTGCACATTTGGTTGCTATGTTGAAGATGTAAAATGTTATGCACTGTACTAGTTTTCCTGGGAAAGTCCAGCCTGACAGTAATCATTAAAATTAGCAGTTTTGAAAGTGTTCATGATCTGGATATTCACGGATTAGTTATAGCATTAAACACGACGGCAATGTAAAGTGTCAAAAAGAACATTTGTTTGCATGTAAATCTTCAGGATTGCAACTTTAATCCATATGCAATATAAAAAGCCCAAATCACATATCGCTGCAATACTGAACAAAACTAAAGGACATTTACTGAATAGATTTTTTGAACAAAGATATAAGGAGAGATGAAAGATGTGGGATATGTAAAAATGAGCGCATAAAATAAGAGTTAAGCAGCAGCTCAATAGAGGGAATGCAATTGGCCCTTGAAAATGCTTTCAGGTTAAGAATCTCAAACAAGTAGGAGGCATGGAGGAGAATTTCCATGGGAACATAAGCTTGATGATGAGGGGGGAGTAGGGCAGCTGATTTAACAGAGCTATCCACCTGAAATTATGTTAACATCCAACATGCACTTAAATGGTTGGGAGATTAAGTCCATCATTTTTGGAAACCTCAGGTATACATGGGGTCAGAGGTTTTTTGTTTTTTTAACCCGCCTTTATCAACCTTAATAAGCACTGAAATACTAAAATGTGTAATGACTGCAGCTTCCCATGAAACAAGACTAGGTTAAAACCTAGTAGCATGTGAATGGACCGCGACTACATTTATTGAACGGCTGTTTTTGCACGACTACATTTAAAAAGCAGCTGTTCTGACATCGATTCCCCAATGGGAAAGCCCAAGTCGGCCGTCCGACCAATGCTGAAACTCCATCACTCACTCAGGCACTCACACAGCCCCTCACTCACGGACAACCTCATATGTAGGGCTGGCCCCGCTGTTGCGGTCCAGCCAAAAATAAAAATTGATAACACCGCACACACATGACACATAGTACCATGTTTAAGTAGGAGTGAAACTCAAGAATCTCCCTTTGCACTGTGCCAAACATTAGTTCTCACCTTTTTCAAAACGACTATAAAATTGTAGTGGTAACAAGAGTGTGATGGTCTTGAACAGCAGTTGGAATTGAGGACCAAAACGACCTCTACAATGAGTTCAAATAAGGACTTTGCCATGATATGACTTAAGGTATCTGTGTCTAATATGCCACGGATGAGAACAACTCACGTGAGACAACACAGGGCTTGATGTGCGTGATCTTGTTGGTAGTGATGTTCTGGACCTGTGAAGGTTCATAGGTTTTTTCCAGCAGATTCCAAATTTCAATGTTGCCATCTGCCTTCCCAATGAAAAACACCGCTGGCCGGGACTGGGACCAATATCCCACGGTGCACATCTTCTCAGAGTTTGCTGACTGCATAATGGGGCCAGCCTGGATGTTTTAGAGTTACCAAGGGTGAAAGTCAAGTCAAGTAATTTTTAACTGTATAGCCCAATATTACAAATTTGCCTCAAGGGGCTTTACAGCAACAGATTGTGCAAAGTGTGCAAAAGATTACACATTGAATCATTACCAGTTTGTTGTTTTGATGGATTTGATTTTGTATTATCATGACTGAATCAAATTACATTAAGAGACTTGGATTAGCTTGTATGTATTTATAAAATCAAATCCCTTAACATTTGAAATTGATTTTGAATCACTCCAAATAAACATGTTGTTGAGATCTACTACTGTGGTAGTGATGAATGTTGCTACCATGACTCCTTCCCTCCAGATGGCAAAGGTCCAGCCCCCCACCGTCAGAATAATGTCTTTAAAGAAGGGTGACCGTTGTACTGTTGTAACCACCCCACTGTGAATGCTGAAACAATGGGAAGGCTTGGCACCTGAGAGAGAAAAAGAAGTAAAGGAAGAAAAGAATGGTTGTTTTAAGACAGAAATTTGCCCATTGGCGCAGTCTAGAAGATGACTCCTCCACGTGTAAATTGAAATACTCATGGGCAAGGAATAGAGTAAGTTTGAGGCAAATAAAAGACAAAGAGAGACAACCAGACAGACAGAGAGAGAGAGAGAGAGAGAGAGAGAGAGAGAGAGAGAGAGAGAGAGAGAGAAGGTGAGGGAAAGAGTTTAGTGCTTAACCAATGTTTTCTCCATTTCTGTGTGCCAGTCTCCCTCTTGTATTAACATTTAGCCAAGCTAACCAAATCAATAGTCAGTCAATAGTCAAATAGTCAGTTCACCCTGAGCATGTTCTGTACAAAAATCTAATGGGAAACTTTCCCTTTAGTTATTCACTAACTGAACACGAAACATACGGAGCACAGCAACACATTACAAGGAGCCGTTTACCCACTATTTTCCTACAAATCCCCTATCCAGACTGTGCCATGACAAGAAAAGCAGTTCATAAGCGTAATAGCATTTAGCCAGCCTGCCACACTGGGATGATGGATTGGATTTAATTAAGCAATATCACACAAGAGGGAGTGCTGTTCTATTGAATATCAGCACGGCTGCGATTCGGTCATAGGTACGAGGCCGCAGGCCGAATATGAAGATAATCACAGTCATGCTGATATTCAGTATAACAGCACGACATTGAGTGTGATATTGCTTTCATACAACAGTTCTACAATCACCGTTTATTAGTTAACAGTAATAAGCAACAACAGTTTATGATTTGTTTGTTTATTTAATCATTTATTTAGCTCCGCTAACAAACAGTTCCACAACTGCGCTCTTGAACTGGGACCGTTGCCAGGCAACCTGAACACAACATTTTCCTGCACAGCTTGCTCCTTTGTACAGGTCTACACACGTTACCGCTGGCTAGCTACTTTGTATCATGTACATAATTGGACGTTTCCATTCGTAATTTAACTCAAATGTTATTTGTGGAAACATATCCATCTTTGCCATGCAAGTTTGTTACAACCTGATATTGATAACGACCGTTAATGTAGCCTAATTAACGGTTATTAATAGAAGACCTGTGCGGCGGAGTAATACATATAGTTAAAAGTCCCAGTGCTGTTATACTGAATATCAGCACTCATGGAATGCCTCTTGTCTAATCAAATGACTTGGCTGGAACTAACTGTTGTATAATGATGGTTATAAAACTGAAACAAAGCACAATTCAATATTTAGAAGACTGTTATTGTAATTAAAACCATCCATTATCAAAGGCTTGTATTGTCTCTAGACTGTAGCACTTTTATGGGTAACCTCAAATCACCCGCTGCTTAAATAAATCATGGCTGAGTGGATGATGCAACGCTACAGGTAGTTTATTTATTTATCTATGTATTTATTTATTTGTTATCCCCCCCCCTTTTTTTGTCCCCAATTATATCCAGCCAATTACCCCACTCTTCCGAGCTGTCCCGGTCGCTGTCCCACCCCCTCTGCCGATCCAGGGAGGGCTGCAGACTACCACATGCCTCCGCCAATACATGTTTAGTCACACGCTGCTTCTTTTCACCTGACAGTGAGGAGTTTCACCAGGGGGACGTAGTGCGTTGGAGGATCACACTATTTCCCCCAATCAGTCCCCCCCCCCCCCCAGGAGGTGCCCCAACCGACCAGAGGAGGCACTAGTGAAGTGACCAAGACACATACCCACATCCGGTTTCCCACTCGCAGACACGGCCAATTGTGTCTGTAGGGGCGCTCGACCAAGCCGGAGGTAACACGGGGATTCAGCTGGTGATCCCTGTGTTGATAGGCAACAGAATAGACTGCTATGCTACCCGGATGCCCGCTACAAGTATTTTAGCTGAAATTACATGCTAAAATACATAGATGGTTCCATGCAGGTCACATTTGATGATCCCCTACTTTGTTGAATGAAAAACCTTCACTTTCAATTCAAACTGACCTTGTATAAAGTGCCAAGTAATTTTAGTATGGATTGAAAAATTCTGTGTATTTAAATAGTTAGTTTGGGATTGGCAAATGTCAACCAAATACATTACCAAAATCAATGTGCAAAACATATTGGTCTGTAAGGGACACAAGGTATGCTCTTAGTGATGTGTCCTGATAATATTGCCATTCCACACTGATCCTAATTGCAGCTTATTTGTCAAGCTTTGAGGCAAATCAAATCAAATCAATTTTATTTGTATAGCCCAATATCACAAATTACAAATTTGCCTCAGTGGGCTTAACAGCAACACAACATCCTGTCCTTAGACCCTCTCATCGGATAAGGAACAACTCCCTAAAAAAACCCTTTAACAGGGAGAAAAAATAGGAAGAAACCTCATGGAGAGCAACAGAGCAGGGATCTCTCTCCCAAGGCAACAATGATAATAGTATTGCCCAGTACTTACTGTAAAGCCTCCCAGAGTCACTGTCTTTCTCCAGCCTCCAGTCAGTGTAAACAAGATCTCCATCCTTTGAATGTAAAAATGTTACACAATTACAAAGATGCTTCAAAAGAAATAGGCTATAAGCTAAACACAGCAAAAAAAACAACACAACATAAAGTGTCTTGGTAAGGTGTTGGGCCACCACGAGCCACCAGAACAGTGTCAATGCTCCTTGTCATAGGATTTACAAGTCTCTGAACTCTACTGGAGGGATGGACACCATTCTTCCAAAAGTTATTCTCTGATTTGATGTTTTGATGATGGTGGTGGAGAGCGCTGTCTAACACCTCGGTTCAAAATCTCCCATAGGTGTTCAACTGGGTTGAGATCTGGTGACCGTGAAGGCCATAGCAGATGATTTACATCATTTTCTTCATCATCAAAGCATTCAGTGGCCCCTCGTGCCCCGTGGATCGGGGCATTGTCATCCTGGAAGAGACCACTCCCATCAAGATAGAAAGGTTTCATCACAGGATAAAGGTGATCACTCAGAATAACTTTGTATTGATTTGCTGTGACCTTTCCCTCTAAGGGGACAAGTGGACCCAAACCATGCCAGGAAAATGCCCCCCACAGCATTACAGAGCCCCCGGACCCCCTCACTGTAGCATTCAGGTGTTTCTTTTAATTTGTCACCTGTCTGTATCTACATAGAGTATGTAGACAAAGTACAAAGTCAGAGACAGAGGAAAGAGTATAATATTATAGAAAAAAAGAAGCTGTTATGAGGTTGTTATTACTGAATGCAGTTGCAAACAGGTGCTGCTAGACACATTCTCATAGAATAATATTTACAAAAATACAAACAAATCTGTTGTTCAACTAAAAAGCCACTAGCTAACTATGCTTTTCTATCTCTTTGTTTTAAGGCCAGGCTTATGACAAACAGTGTATTAAACTCAAGAAGTTTGACACAGGTAAAAATGGTTGCCTGTGGATTGTTGGAGAACTTTTTTTTGAGGATAAATTATTTCTTTATTCATAAATGATTTATTCATAAACACACTATTAAGAGTCTGAAGGCCGGTAATGAAAACATTCTCTAGGAGGCAGGAAACGTCTGAAGCAGACATTCAACACGTCAAACAGAGCACAAAGAAAAATGAAAATATTTCGAAACAAAATGTTGATTTGAGAAAACCTTTACAAATGTGTTCTAACTGGGGAGATGTTTACCTCAGTTCCAACATAGAGCTTGGTGTTGATTTCCTCCAGAGGTTTGAGAGTCTTTGCTGAGGGTACCCGGAGAAGGTCATATTCTGGGTTGACCTCTGAACTATTGACATACTGGTGGGCTCTGTCTGTCAGGGACACAGGGAGACAGAAAAGGAATGGCATATGGTAAATGTTGCATGGCTTATAAGGCTGTGGTAGTTGGGCTTTTTTGTCAGCTATGGGAGGGCAGTAAAACATGTTTTTTCAAACATGAGAGTTGGAAAATCGAAAAAAAATGGATGTGGATGAACTAGATCCTGTGCGCGTGCTTGCATTTTAAAGTCGACTGAAAGGCATTTCAGAGCCACACTAACAGGTGCCATGCAACATTTTCCTTGAAGCTGCGGCAGAATGTTTTATTTTTGTTGTGACAGTTCAGAAATGAAGAGGAACAGAATTCCCAAAAGATCAGACATGATAAAAATAGAGCGAGCATGCAAGAGATAGAGTGCAATGTTGTATGATGACCTCTTGCGCCTGTTTTCTGACCATCAGGAGCATGACAGGCAGAGAGCAGAGAAGGAACGAGAGGAGGAGAGTGGTGGGGGAGAGGTGAATGGAGAGTTGGGAACTGGGGGTTGGCAAGATGGAGCATGAGGGGAAGGAGGGGAGAGAAAGAGGGAAGAGAGGGAAGGAGGGGGGGTGCTGTGGAGAATAGGTGGGAAAATAAGGGTGAATGGGTAGAAAGGGAGGGGTGTAAGTCAGTGGTGAGAAGAGTGGTTTTTTCCATTACAAAAGCCTCACTGTCTTTCAGGGACAGTACAGGGCGATCCATTCACACCCCATTATCAGCAAGCAGTTTCTAACCATGTCCCATCTGGGACGCCTTTAGATATAGCTATCACAGTTCACATCAGATTACCCCACCACACACCTTCTAGAGCCATTTTCCAGCGGTTGAGATGTGTTTAAAGATATCTGGCACTCAATAAGGGAAAAGGAAGATGATATAACACACCTTTAGATGTAGACCTTATGGATCCTCAGCCTCATTTTTGGCTGGACCGGACCAGCAGGCCAACCCCACAAACACCAATGTTGCTGACTGACTAACTGACTGAGTGATCATGTTTGACACAATTGGGCCACTGGATCAGGTGACCAACAACGTCACTAAAGTTACACAATTGGTCGGCCGAGCACCGAGAGGCATGAGGGAGAGCACACAGTTAAAGCATCACAAATAATCACTCCAACGAAACACTCACTGGTGAATTCATAAAAGGATTGCGTGGCTTTGGCAGCCACTAAACCTGCACAAATAAGAGAAACCTTGTGATTCTCAAAGCACCCACAAAGGATGAAATGCACCCCTTACTGTGCTGCCAAGCAAATAGCATCTCGGTGCTATTTGCACGTATATAAATTAGGTAATATGCATACACATTTGGTGCAAAATGGGCCCCTTTCTATGAATATGAGCTTCATTCCAAAAAAAAAAAAATCCAATTCACAAAACACCAGCACTACTGTGAAAATAATTAGCACCTTCAGAGAGTTGGTGGGAACTGGCACCCAGACTTTCTAGGGATCATTGCATCAGTGGTTGTAGCCAGGCGAAGGCATCATCATGTCAGGCGTGCTCATGTGCGGCTGTTTCAAAGAATATCACTTTTTGATTTAACTGAGACCGAAACCATTCGCAGATACAAGTTGCCAGGTCTAACAATTCTTGCTATACTTGATGACATCAAGGACCTGCCTACTATGTTCTTGGTGCAAAGACACCATTTATACTTTTCCACACGGATAATTGCAATCAGACACAAAACAAGGGCAGACTGCACTCGGCTGCAAAGCTTTGTGGACGAGTTTGCGCTGTAATACCATTCGTGCAGTATCTTTTGTGACTCGGACCTTAAGACGGGGTGGATAGAGGTTGCAAGTGATGCACAATTCATGGTGCTATCAGTGGCCACAATCCGTTCTTTGTGAATTCACCAGTCGATACAGAGTGAGTCTTACAAAGACAAAAGACATCCGCAGATAGAAACGAATAAAAGAGGTGGGAGAGTTAACAGATAATTAGAAGAGTTATAATTGAAATTAAATTGAGTTCTCTTTCAAATCAAACATCCCCAAATTATGAGTGGAAAGTATTGTCCTCGCAACTGCATTTATAACCTTTTCTTTTTCTTTTTTTTTTTTACTCCAATGTAGCTTAACCATGTCATGTGATATGCTACTTCAGTACACTTTAACAACAAATATTACTGGGACCACTACAAAAACTTACAGATAAGCATTTAATATCCAGGAATTCACATTATAGACACTACCACTGACTATCCCTGTAACAAATTGGCCATAATTTCGAACATACACGGTCCAGCCATACACTAGGTTCTGACCTAGTCTTGTTGTACATACGTACATCCTGCACTGCTTCTAAATTGTTACTGAAGTCTCAAAAGGAATTGTTTGGGAAAACCGTCGGTGGACCTTTTACTTCTACACTGGCCATCATCATAATAGGTAGAAGCAGTTGAAAGAATGTGGCCCTGTCTGTCAGAGTTGGTGCAAAGTAAAGAACAAAAGAAAGAAATCAAGTATTCAGTGACACAGAGGGGGGGGGGGTTAGTACACAGCATTATGAGCTGGAGATATTAAGCAGCATCAAGGTATTAGTCATAAAGGGATTCATTTAAACATAAAAACAGACTGCCTTAGGGTCACTGAAAAATGTGGTGAATTTATTACCTGAGTAAAGCAGCACATTAATTCAGTAACCGTGAGCCGTCAAAGCTTTGTTTATAAGGCGGACCTTCAGCTAGACAAAGACAGGTCTCTTCTCCACCAGCCGAAACACACAGGAACATCTTTTGGCTTAAAGGGCCAAAAGCCTGAGGAGCATATTGCAAAGAGCTGACAGTCAATGAGGCTAATGCGCCGCCACTATGAGAGCCTTGTCTGGGCTATGAAATCGGAGGAGAGAAGAGAAGGGGATGATGAAGGGAAAACGAGAGTGAGAAGGGAGTTAGGGAACGTGTGGACCATGCCCGGCTGATCACTGCATTCCAGTGCAGTTGATTGTTAACGTGCACATGTGGGACAGGGAACACACAACTCAGCCATAAGTACCCACATACACCAACACACGGGGAAAAAAACAACAACGTACAGAGCTACACATATTTAAGAGATTAGATAGCTGTGTCCACTGAGATGCTAAAATGTCAGTTATGAAGACTTTCTGGTCTTCAGACTTTACTCCATCTAAACAGTAAAAGTGCCTGCAGATTTTGGAAAAAACGGCCTACAAAGGCACATATGAGTTCATTTCAAGCCCACTTTTATAACTGTTCAGCATCCAACTAACCTGTTTTGCTTTGTGGATGACAAGGAAAAAGCAGGGAGGGATATAGTAGAAATCCACCTAAACACAATTCACACACTAGCTTATTCATGAGTGAGTTTATTCATCTTTTAAAACTTGCTACAAATCTTTTTTTCTTTTTTAATAGAAAACAGTGAAACGTGCAGTGAGAAGTGTCAGACCAATATGTTAGGGCAAAATATACTTCTTTCAAGAAAATAAAACATAAAAAGCATAATGTTGAATGATTATTTTTTTCTTGATGTAGTTGCCAGTCCTCCAGGAATGCTGCTGAGAAGACAGTAAAATAAAATGTGACAGACAAATAAACGGATAACAGAGAGTTAACTTGTCTGACTGCCTGAAGGAATTGGGTGAGCTGAAAGAGAAACACAAAGATAGACAGAAAAAGGTGGACTCCCTCACCTGCATCGCTATCTGTATGGCTGTCACAGGTGTTGGCTTCGAGGCTGAATTTTGTAGCGCTGTATTCGCCGCGAGTATCCATTTTTGGCAGGGAAACCTGGCACATGGCGGGAAAGGGGAGCACTTTTAACCTCTGGAGAACTGACAGATACACAACATCATTACGCAAAAGCCACTGTCTCCTCTCAATCACTTCAGGGACTTATGAGGGAAAAGGAAGGGAGTGTAAAAAGTATGCCAAGCAAAAGGTTTCATTACTCCAAGACAGAATCAACAAATTATTGCTGGTCTTCTCCGCTGTCAGATCGATGCAAAAACAGCTACTGAATTACTTTCAAACAATTCAGAATGATAGATACTGATATAAAACATTAGACACTCGGGTATGTTACTATGAACAAGGATGAAATGAAAAATCCTGCTCAGAAGTGGGGAAGGAAGTTGTTCCAGGTACCATGAAAAAGAATCCAAATTGACAATTTCCTCAGCAAAGTTAAATCATCCAACAGTTGGAATGTTTAAAGTACTTTTAAAAAAATAATGTGTAGTGGGTTCATATATGATTTCCCCCCCATCCCTTTGACATGGTAGCCTTACCCTGACCAGTGGTTTCCACGTCAGGTTAAGGTGTCTGAAAGTGCTGGGGACAGTATGGGGCTTCTCCAGGGGTTCCTCTCTCATCCTCTGCATGCTGTCCATCAGCAACTGGGTCACCATCCTCGGAGCCCGGATGTCCCAGATCATTAGACAGCTTTGGATGGAGGAATGAAAACAATGAGAGAAAGGTAGCAGCAAAACAAAGAAGTAATATATATATATATATATGAACAAACAGAAGAGAAGGAAGATTCAGAAAGATGGCGCCGAATGGACACAGAGAAATGCAGACAGAGAGACAGACAGACAGCCAGTGGCAGACCAGGTAGTCTGCTCCTAGACGTTTATGGAGCTGCTCCTCTGATGGAAGAGCAGGTTTAAAAAAACAAACAGAAATTCTTGCACTTAATAAATCACATATACCATACATCACTCGGTCATACTAGCTGTGAGCTGACAGTGACTCGTTAGTTCAGTGTATTTTTTCACAAGTCCTACCAGTCAAGTGCGCAGGTGACAATCTGAACACATATATTATTCTCGTTCTCCACCGGTATGCCCGTCTTGGTCACCTAATCAGAGAAAGAGGGTAACAAAATCAACAAATGTCTACACCGGGACGCCCGTGTCAGGAGCTAGTGGTGGCAAACAAGGGCCCTGTGCAGAAAGACTGTGGGGTTAAGTTCTCCCTCGGGGCACTTAGATGATTGCTTTGCGTTACCCTCCCAGATGACTGTCAGTGGCTTTCACAAGTACTTGATTTATGACATGCAGATACAAGGGACAAGCATTTTTAAAAGGGGATGGTTTCAAAATCCCCAGGAAATAAGAATCTCTTTTTTGTTCACTGGGCTTATTACAAACTAGGATTTTATCAAAACATTTCGCTTGACATGTGCATGTTTTGACCTGTGCAGATTCATTACAGCAGGTAGCGAATCCTTGGTTTCAGTTTTCAGTTTTTGATTCGTTTTCCAACTGATGTCCTTAACATTGCCATCTTCTTGGTCGTTGTCATTAAACGTATAATTGGATAGTCAATGCAGGACACATAATCATGACAGGTCAACAAAACTAGGTTCAGTTTTACTAATCGTACTCACCAGTTCCTACTGGTGGTGCATTTTTCCATTATTTTGTTGACCTTCAGTACTTCAACAGTAAAAACGGCCTTACTCAAAACATTGGCTTTGCATTTTCATCTTTATTGATTCCTCTCTGCTCTCAGATCTCCCGTGTGCCCACTGCCTCCTCACCACCGGGTAGCTAGAACCATTACAGTCAAAGGGGCTTTTAAGCCTGATTGGATTACAAACTCTGAGGTCATTATTCCAAAACTAGATGGAGCACTCATTAGGGCGATAAGGGACCTGATACTTTTGCTTTAAGTGTTTCACTATTGGTGTGTAAATTAGGTGTGAAGGTTTAAAAGCAACTGCTATGTGATGGGTTGACCCTGGCATGTTGGAGACTTAAGTGTTTACTTTAGATGTGGTGAAACAAGTATTACAAAGCAGTCACATTAGAAACATATTATTTATCTTTTCATTATGGCGATAGGCTAAAAGAAAATTTTGATAAACACAATCAAAGTTTCCAGCCCCTATCATATGTACTCCTGACAGAACGTGTGGATAGTGCCAGCAATAATAACATGCTAGGAATAATTCAAATATTAACCAGCCTACATTTCTACAGTTCACTATCTTTCACTATATTTCAGCATCTCTGATATATTCTCTGCACCATTGCACCTTATTGCCTCATATTTTATTTACCTGTGTATAGTCAATTCTTGTGTATATATCTGAAGACTGTTGTGTTGCTATTCAGTGTCAAGTACACTGTGAGAGCCATGAAACTGGAGTCAAATTCCATGTGTGTGCAAACTTACATGGCCAATAAAATCTTATTCTGATTCTGATCTTCACAGAGCTCGGACTTGTGGTTGTTAGCAGCCTCTGACCCCTTTGCCCTCCATCCCTGAGCCCTCTGTACCTCAAAGGTTTCCGGCAGCCACTGGACATCAGTAATTGGTGCTTTGTGGCTACTCTCTATGGCCGAGACAGCACAGTAGCGCACCACAGGGGTCTCATTCTTCTTCTTCTCTTCAAAGTCCTTTGAGAGGCCAGAAAGAAAGGGTATAGCATTCAACTGTACAGCATGTATTGCGAAAATTCACAATTCATTCAAAATTGAAAGGCCTCAAGCATTGGCAACCAGTATATATATATATATATATATATATATATATATATATATATATATATATATATATATATATATATATATATACACTACCGTTCAAAAGTTTGGGATCACCCAAACAATTTTGTGTTTTCCATGAAAAGTCACACTTATTCACCACCATATGTTGTGAAATGAATAGAAAATAGAGTCAAGACATTGACAAGGTTAGAAATAATGATTTGTATTTGAAATAAGATTTTTTTTACATCAAACTTTGCTTTCGTCAAAGAATCCTCCATTTGCAGCAATTACAGCATTGCAGACCTTTGGCATTCTAGCTGTTAATTTGTTGAGGTAATCTGGAGAAATTGCACCCCACGCTTCCAGAAGCAGCTCCCACAAGTTGGATTGGTTGGATGGGCACTTCTTTGAGCAGATTGAGTTTCTGGAGCATCACATTTGTGGGGTCAATTAAACGCTCAAAATGGCCAGAAAAAGAGAACTTTCATCTGAAACTCGACAGTCTATTCTTGTTCTTAGAAATGAAGGCTATTCCATGCGAGAAATTGCTAAGAAATTGAAGATTTCCTACACCGGTGTGTACTACTCCCTTCAGAGGACAGCACAAACAGGCTCTAACCAGAGTAGAAAAAGAAGTGGGAGGCCGCGTTGCACAACTGAGCAAGAAGATAAGTACATTAGAGTCTCTAGTTTGAGAAACAGACGCCTCACAGGTCCCCAACTGGCATCTTCATTAAATAGTACCTGTTAGAGCCTGTTTGTGCTGTCCTCTGAAGGGAGTAGTACACAGCGGTGTAGGAAATCTTCAATTTCTTAGCAATTTCTCGCATGGAATAGCCTTCATTTCTAAGAACAAGAATAGACTGTCGAGTTTCAGATGAAAGTTCTCTTTTTCTGGCCATTTTGAGCGTTTAATTGACCCCACAAATGTGATGCTCCAGAAACTCAATCTGCTCAAAGAAGTGCCCATCCAACCAATCCAACTTGTGGGAGCTGCTTCTGGAAGCGTGGGGTGCAATTTCTCCAGATTACCTCAACAAATTAACAGCTAGAATGCCAAAGGTCTGCAATGCTGTAATTGCTGCAAATGGAGGATTCTTTGACGAAAGCAAAGTTTGATGTAAAAAAAATCTTATTTCAAATACAAATCATTATTTCTAACCTTGTCAATGTCTTGACTCTATTTTCTATTCATTTCACAACATATGGTGGTGAATAAGTGTGACTTTTCATGGAAAACACGAAATTGTTTGGGTGATCCCAAACTTTTGAACGGTAGTGTATATATATATATATATATATATATATATATATATATATATATATATATATATATATATATATATATATATGCTTACACAAAACTGTAAATCACTGGCTGTTGGTTGCAGTTTCAAAATTGTGTGTTCTTGTTGAAAGCCTTAAGAGTTTCAAATAATATCAATACCAATATTGGTATCAGATACTGGACCAATACCAGGGTCAAATTGAGTGTTGGTATCACAGATTTTACCCAATACTAAAATCTAACATGAAAAGCCATGAGTAAAATGTCATAAATACAACCTAAACATCTTGATTTACTGCATCTTTGGCACATGGAAGCTTGTATTATTTTTTTTTAATGGTGGAAAATTTTTGATTTTAATCTTAATTATTTTGCCCAATGACCCCAAACTAATGGTCTAAGTCTACACTGTTCAGCAAAAGTATTGGCTCGGGTTGGTACTCAGTATTGGCAAATTCGGAATCGGTATAGGCAGTGAAAAAAAGTATACAAGTGCATCGCAGGTACCAATTTTCTCTATGGAAACCACTGTTGCTGTATCTGCTTCTCCTTAAAGCCTAGCTAGCTGGTTAAAAAACCTATACGTGTACACTGAAGGGGGTGCATGTTGACTGTTTCTCTGTATGTACACATACATTTAACATTAGCTATCAGTGCAAATATCAGTGCACCTGATATTTGATGTATCGTGTAAAATGGTGGGAACAAAACACACATCTAGCAGGAGGATTTCAATTGCTCATTTATCTGCTAACCTACCAACAGGTGCTGGCAGAGTGGCACTTAATGTTGGAATAATGGCTTTTAGCAGATAAACACAAGTGGGTGAGGTCTTGTGCAGATCGATGGTCTGATTTGACAGGGATCTCTGCTGAGGGAACAGTCTACGGTGAGACATAGTGGGCTAGGGTAACAGCTGGAGATTGTGAGCTGATGCTGTTGACTCTGGAGCATGATGAGTAAACAGGGGGGGAGGGAGGAGAAGCAAAAGGAAGGAGGCAGAGGAGAGAGACAGCTGGTCGACGGCAGAGGTAATAAAAAAGACACAAACTAAACAAGGGCTGGATAATGGGGGCATATATGTTTGTTTGTTTGAACACAGCAGCCGGAGGGAAGATGTCAGGGGAGGTCAGGCTTTGTGGGACAGAACTGGTTTATCATTACAGGTTGTCTGGGTGATGCCATCGGCTCTGGTGCATGTCATGCACTTAACAATTTTGAAAGTTTGAACGTAGTTCATGACCACCGTCACCTACTGTTCCTTGTCAACACCCACCCCCCCCCTTCCTTACCCCAAGATAGTCTAACTGGCAACACATCCATCAATGTCATGGATATGTTGGCTTGTAAAGGTAGAAGGTGTTTACATAGAATCTACCCAAACCAAACTGCATGCCCAAGCTGACATTTTCTTAACAACTTTCCACACATTGAGCATAGCATTAGTTCAGGCAAGCCACAAGGTCAAGATCAGTTTATAATCCCAGCTATAGCAGCTATAACAGCTGATCTCAACGCATCCGGCATTTTATGCATCAAATTGGCAAATCTCATGCAGGGTGCCTTGTTTAAGCTGCTTTAGCTTCCTACTCTTCCTGCTTTGTTCTGCAAGTCGCTTTGCAACCCGCCTCCATCACGGCTCCTCCTTTCATGCTGTGTCTGACTTAATCAATGTCTTTACTGTTGTCATTGATATCTGCTCTGTTCTGTACCCTATACCCTATGGGGGGGGGGGGTTGTTGCTCTTCCTGCCTTAGGCTTTCCATGTATGCACATGGAAGGGCAGGGAAGTCCCACAACAGAGGCATTGCACCAAATATAACTTACTACATATGGCAATAAAAGTTTTCTTTGACTAAAGTGGTCCTGACTGAAATATAAAATAATTCCTTCAAGTTTATATCAGATGTTGACTTAACTGGATAACTGGATATCTATCTAAGGTATCTGCATGATTTTAGAGTAAATCTAATCAATGTATCAAATATATCCGAAAGCTGGATGTCAGCAGGCTCAGTGGGGTATGGATGAGGTCATGTAACATACAATTTTGCCGTATTACATAAGCTAATACATATGTGAAACGGCAGCCTTGTATCTTTCTTGGAGCAAAAGTCTGCTTCTAGCATTAGTAGGTTTGTGGGACTAGTTATGACAGCTGCAGCTGACTTGAAAAGGACCATCAGACCACAGCATTCCCATCTAATGAAAGGCTGAGGATGAGGAGAGAGACAATGGAGCCAAGGAACCAACATGTTATCATCTCCTCCTGTCATACAGCACCTTTACAGAATGGCCTGTCTTTACAGTAAATATGGAAAAACCGGAACTCTTTAATAAACCAGGGATCAATATTTGAACAAACCAAAGTGACCACACATTCAGTCAGAATTACAGTAACTTATGCCAGGCACAATCTACCAACACTGATATGCTGTTATGTCAACAAACTGCTCAACTCAGGGTCATTCCGACAGAATCAATAAGGAGATGTTAGGTACTTACAGATGCGTCAGTGTTGTTGACACTAGTGTTTTTTCCACCACCGGGCTGTGATTCCTGCAAACGCTCAGCATGAGCCGAAATGTCCCACAACACAACCTGAGATGAAAAGCAACACAAAGTCAATTAGTGGGCATCAACACCTGGGCCTATCACAAAACACACATCCTGCCATAAAAGGAATCCATATCCACCTGTCCAAATGCTGATAAAAATAGGCTGACAACGGAAACAATCAGATAAATTATATTTACTTTACTTTACTCTACTGAATATAGAATGGGGGGAAAGGCTCTGGGAAAGGGAACATATGACTGACGAGGTATACACAGTTTGACGTTAACTAGAGTACACTGAAAAATACACAGACAGGAAAGTAAGTACAGCGACGCAGTGGCGGTTTTAACCAGTTTTACCTGGGGTGGCAACAGGGTGGCATGAGATTCCAGCTTGGGGGGGGGCAGAGGTTATCCCCTCCAAACAAATTTGAATTTCAGAAACTTCATTTCCTGAATTCTGGTGGGGGGGTTTTATGCATGCGCTTCACATAATAATGAGACAATGTAAAATCAACTTTCTAAAATAAGTTTAAGCAACTGTCAAAGATAATATTTATGTATTTTATCACATGTGCAATCAAGAATCACAATTACAAGTTTTTTCATCAAAACATCTTTATTGAGTCTGTTTATAGATAGACAGATAGATAGATAGATAGATAGATAGATAGATAGATAGATAGATAGATAGATAGATAGATAGATAGATAGATAGATAGATAGATAGATAGATAGATAGATAGATAGATAGATAGATAGATAGATAGATAGATAGATAGATAGATAGATAGATAGATAGATAGATAGATAGATAGATAGATAGATAGATACCTTTTTATTGTCCCCTAGGGGAAATTACAGTGCCGCAACATCACAGGAAAATATAAACATCACAGTAAAAATGCACTATACAAGTCACAAATATAGATGCTTTTTTTTTGGAGTTTTCCCCCTTTTTCTCCCCAGTTGTACTTGGCCAGTTACCCTATATACCCCCTCTGCCGATCCAGGGAGGACTGCAGACTACCACATGCCTCCTCCGATACATGTGGAGTCGCCAGCCGCTTCTTTTCACCTGACAGTGAGGAGTTTCGCCAGCAGGACGTAGGGCATGGGGGGGATCACACTATTCCCCCCCAGTTCCCCCTCTCCCCCGAACAGGAGCCCCGACCGACCAGAGGAGGCGCTAGTGCAGCGACCAGGACACATACCCACATCTGGTTTCACACCCTCAAACACGGCCAATTGTGTCTGTAGGGACGCCCAACCAAGCTGGAGGTAACACGGGGATTCGAATCGGCGACCCCCGTGTTGGTAGGCAACGGAATAGACCGCTATGCTACCTGGACGCCCCACAAATATACAGATTCAATATCCAGTCTAATATAGTCACGAAAACAATAAATACAAAGCAAGTATATAGAACAATAACACAACAATAATATCTCACCCTCCAATCCCCTCATCCTTTTACACCCCCACCCTCCCCTCATCCCACCACTACCACCCCTCACACACACAGAAATAAAGTATTGAATTTCTTATATTTCCAACATCATCCAGCCATCCATCCATTACATTACATTCCAGTCATTTAGCCGACGCTTTTATCCAAAGCGACTTACAGTAAGTGCATTTAACGTAGGAAATCAGGAGAACTACTAGTCATCAGAGGTCATAAGTGCATCTTCTCTCTAAACAAGCATCTAATAGCAAAACCAGTGCTAAAGTAAAAGCGCAAGAAAGAGATTTTTTTTTTAAAGGAGTGAATACAATAAGTGCTAAGAGCAAGTAACAGGGTAGTATTTCTTGAAGAGGTGAGTTTTCAACCTGCACTGAAAGATGGGCAGCGACTCCGCTGTCCTGACATCAGTGGGGAGTTCGTTCAACCACTGTGGGGCCAGGACCGAAAAGAGCCGTGACAAGGTCGATCGGCAGCAGGGGCCTCTGAGCGACAGGGCAACCAGGCGTCCCGAGGCAGCAGAGCGAAGTGGTCGGGCGGGGGTGTAGGGCTTGACCATGGTGTTACGGCCCTAGTGCCGTGTGTGTGTAATTTTCCCTCTCCAGGTGCCACCCCTTACCACCCCTTGGAACCGCCACAGCAGAGATAGATGGAGATGGAGAGAGGGACACACTGGCAGTGACAAAAATGATCACGTATGAAAAAGTAAAAGACTGAGGGAGGATGAAAGAGTGCGTGGAGAGAGGGCGAAATAGAGAGAGAGGTTCAAACTAAACAAGTAGAAAGACAGAGAAACAGCCAGATACACAAACCCAATCAAAGTCAGCACCTGGCCATTCATGCAGCCGCCAACAATAATATTTGGATCGGACGGGCAGAACGCAAAGGTCAGAACGTTATCTGGGCACTCCAGCAGTAACTGTGAACAACACAGGAAAAACCACATGCGCAGGGCGAAGATATTATATTTCAAAGTGGAGACTTCAGTGTGTTGGTTCTCAGCCATTTCAAATATCTATTTATTCTAGACTTTCCATAAAAAAAAATCAGCTTTAATCTGCAAAGCCAAGCACACACAGTATGAGTCCATTTCAGGGGGGGAGGGGGAATAACCTTAGACTGGCAGGATTGCATTACAAAGTGGTCACTTTTTAGTATCATGCTGAGTGCTACTGCAGATGTTTAAATTACCTACAAAGCTGAACTTTAGGAGTTTAACCCCTCAATTAAATAAATGTGTTTTGTCTCTATAATGTCTTTGGTTTCCACTATTCAGTCAGTGCCAGCTACTATTTTTATGTGCTTCAGCAGATGGTAAAACCTCATGCTGTCATTCCCAGCTCACACTGCTTCTGCGTAATTTGGCAGTTCATTCTAAAAGATCGAGTAAAACATTTGAATATATTGTGTTCATTTTAATACAGTGGCAAGAAAAAGTAAGTGAACCCTTTGGAATTACTGATCTTCAACTAATTTATAATAATGAACAAACACAATCGGTTTTAACTAATAACACACAAATTATTGTACTTGTCCATACTAAATACATCATTCCAACATTCACGGTGTAGGTTGGAAAAATGACTTCAACAAAAGCTAATTGGAGTCAGGAGTTGCAAACCTGGAGTCCTTTGAGATTGGAGGTGTTGGTTAGAGCTACTTTGACTTATATACACACTCAGACCTTTTGAGTGTGTATTGAGTGTTGCTACTCACAAGAAGCATCTGCTGATGTGAACCATGCCTCACAAAAAAAGAGGCCTCAGAAGACCGACGATCAAGGATTGTTGATTTGGATGAAGCTGGAAAGGGTTACAAAGTAATCTCAAAGAGTTTAGATATTCATCAGTCCACACTTAGCCAAATTGTCTGAAAATGGAGACCATTTAGTACTGTGGCTACTCTCCCTAAAAGTGGGTGCCCAGCCAAGATGACTCCAAAGGGGCAACGCAGAATGTTCAGTGAGGTAAAACCCTAGAGTAACAGCGAAAAGCTTGAAAGAATCATTGAAACTGGTTAACATCTCTGTTAATGAGTCTACTATACGCAGAAGCCGCTGCTCTCCAAAACAAACATTGCTGCATGCCTGAAGTTTGCCAAAGACCACCTTGACACTCCACAATGCTACTGGGAAAATGTTTTGTGGACTGATGAAACTAAGGTTGAATTCTTTGGGAAGAACACACAGCAATATATAAATATGTAATATACATACGTATACATATACATACATACATACATACACACACACACACACACACATATATATATATAGACACACACACACACACACACACACACACACACACACACACACACCTATGTTGTAAAAAGGGCACCACATACCAACATGAAAACATCATCCAAACGGTGAAGTACAGTGGAGAGGGCATCATGATTTGGGGCTACTTTGCTGCCTCGTATCTGGACAGCTTGCCGTCGTCAAATTCAGTAGAAGTTGGGTGATGCAGCAGGACAATGACCCTAAACATCCAAGTAAATCTACTACAGAATGGCTTAAAAAAAAAAATCAGCCTTTTGGAGTGGCCCAGTCAGACCCCAGACCTTAACCCAATAGAGATGCAGTGGAATGACCTCAAGAGAGTTGTTCACATAAGACATCCTCTAAGACAGGGGTTCTCAAACTTTTTCACACCAAGGACCACTTGATCATAAAAAAAATTTCCGTGGACCACCTAACCAGCCGGCCAACACCCCCCCCCCCCCCCGCCCAAAAAAAACCTTATAAAACAGTCTATATTAGGCTTACAATAGCATATTATGTTTTATATTACAAATTATGTCTGCAGAATATTACAATACAAAATATGTAATAAATAGGCTACTAGCAAAATTAGGCTAGGCTTCTACCATATACCTTGACCTTGATTTTTGTGAGATGTATGTGTAATTACTGTTTCATATTAATTTTGTTCAGAGCTATTGCCTTTGGTTGTGATGTGATGAATAAAACATGGGAATTTATTTGATATACCACTGTCAGGGTGAACTCAATGTGAATTCATCATTAAAAGAGTGAACTATTAATGTTAATTTAACAAAAATTCGTTTTAATAGGAATCAAATCTTTGTACTGGCTCTTGTGAAGCTATGAAATTACACATTTCAAATAAGCATAACAGCTTTACAGGTAGCAGCAGTCAACAACTAATGGGAGGAATGCTGTTGCTTTTGCATCACTGACTCAATGTCTGGCTCCACACTAGAGAATTTCAGTCTCATACAGGGGGCTACATCGATCTTGTTCCTCTGCTTGGTTTTCAAACCAACCAGTGTGGAGAACCCAACTGCACGGATGTAGGTGGTTGAAAACGGCATTAACACTTGCAAAGCAGACTCAGCCAGCTCAGGATGTTCAGGTTGGACGAGAACCCAGAAGTCTGTCAAGCATTTTTCTCTGAACGCCATTCTCAGTGTTCCATCGGATGCAATTTCCACAAGACTATCCACCTTCCGTGCTGATAGTTTGGAACTGACACGCTCAATGTGAGGTTGGTCTCCAAATGGATTTCTGATCCATTCAACGTCCACATCCAATTCGGGAAAGTATCTTCCCAGTTGCGTGTGAATGCCTTGCAAATGTTCCTTGAAGGCTGCAAGTGTGTTGCTATCCAGAACCTCTTCAGCTTCGAGGATAAAATCGGCTAGAGTTGGGAAACAGTCAAACTCCTGGCGATCAAGACGCGCGCACCACAGATCCATTTTGATGCGAGTGGCTTTAACTTTGTCCTGCACTGTAAAAACCGTGACAGCTTTTCCTTGCAGTGCTAAATTCAGGTTATTAAGCGTGCTGAAAACATCAGCAAGAAAGGCGAGTTTTGCGAGCCATTGAAAGTCATGCATTCTGCCATAAAGTTCATCAGTTTGATGCAAAAACAGCTTGACTTCATCGCGCAGTTCAAAGAGGCGGGTGAGAACTTTACCACGCGATAGCCAGCGAACTTCTGTGTGGACAAGAAGTCTTGTGTGCTCACTCCCCATTTCTTCACACAGAACTTTAAAAAGACGTGAGTTCAGTGCCTTGCTTTCAATTAAGTTGACAATTTTTACGGCCTCGTCCAAAACCAGTTTAAGACAGGGTGGCTTTTTTTTTTACTGCCAATTGCTCTCTGTGGATACAGCAGTGCGTCGATGCGGCAGAGGGAGCGACAGCGCGTATACGCGTCACCAGGCCCTTGTGTTTGGCTGTCATCGCCGTGGCACCGTCAGTGCACACGCCAGCACACCTCTTCCAATCAATGTTATTCTGCACAATGAAGTTATTTAGGGACTCAAATATCGCCTCTCCTGTGGTGTTGGTTGGTAGGGATTGACAGAAAAGAAAATCATCGTGAACAGCACCCGTATGTATGTACCGCACAAAGCAGAGGAGAATAGCCTCGTTACCGATGTCCGTGGACTCGTCCAGTTGGAGAGAGAAAAAAAGACTGACGCAGACGTGTCACCAGCTGATCTTGGACATTTGCAGCCATGGATGTTATTCGCCGCTTGACTGTATCATTGGACAGAGGTACTTTGTAAAGTTCCTCACTCGCTTTCTCCCCTCGCATTATGTTGGCCATAACCTTTGCAGCCGGCTTATCCAAGGTCTCGCCGATTGAGTGAGGTTTGCCAGCTTTCGCAATGAGTAGGGAGACCTTGTATGAGGCTTCGGTAGCTTTCGCGTTTTCCCCTGCGGCATAAAAAACTGCGTGGCTTCCTTTCTCGTGTGTCGCTCGAGCTCTTCACGTTTTCTCTCAAAAAATTGCACAGGTTTCGAGGTGTATTCCTTGTGTTTTGACTCGAAGTGACGCTTGAGTTTGGCAGGTTTAATTGCTTCATTAGCTAATATGTCATAGCACACAACACAATGAGGTTTTGGATCCTCAGCATCTCCAGTCCAGAAAAATCCAAATTGAATGTAATCGCTACTGTATTTACGTTTCACTTTTGCAGTGGCTTTTTCAGAGTGTTGTGCTAGCTAGCTCCTGCTGCAAACTGTTAGCACTATGGGACTCCATGCTAACACTGACGCGCTCAATGTGAGAAGGAAGTCTTTGCACCTTGTTGCTTACATTGTTCGTCGTTTATCCGGATTTTCTCTTCAGCCACCGATCCATGATGTTTGTATTTTGAACGGTTCACTTCACTCTTTGTTAGATTTTACTTAATTTTCACAATAGTCAGGAGGTCTTTGATATGAAAATCCTGTTTTTGGAATGGAAGCTAACTAGGTAACCTAGGTAACACAGGCTAACTGAAAAGACATGACTCAAAACGCAGGTTTGCATTAGACAAATTGAACAAAATTCTTAGGCTTATTTAGGCTACATTTTGATTCACTTTTAATTTAGAAAACATTTAGAAAACAGCTGTACTCGTAACTTTGCATTGGAACGCAGATGAAGGTGATTTCAGAAACACGATTTTTTTGCAATCCTCCCGCGGACCACTTGGGGGCGCTCGCGGACCACTGGTGGTCCGCGGACCACACTTTGAGTATCACTGCTCTAAGAATATGGCTGAGCTGCAGCAGTTCTGTAAGGAAGAATGGTCCAAAATTGCTCCTGAACATTGTGCAAGTCTGGTCCACAGTGACCGGAAGTACTTGTTTGAGGCTATTACTGCCAAAGGAGGTTCGGCCAATTATTAAATCCAAGGGTTCACTTACCTTTTCCACCAGCACTGTGAATGGGTGTATTCAATAAAGGCATTAAAGATTATAATTGTGTGTTATTAGCCCAAGCACATTGTGTTTGTCTATACGTGTGACTTAGATGAATATCACATCACATTTTATGACCAATGAATGCAGAAAACCAGGTAATTTCAAAGGGTTCACATACTTTTTCTCATTGTAGACTTGAATGCCTGGGTCAAAGTAAAAGAGCTGTTTTAAGTTTGCCAAACCAAACAATGGTCTTGAATGACAGCACCAAGTAATTCCATCAAGACAATCTGTTTCTTCTGAAAGCTTGTCTCAAACAGATCTGACATGAGCAGAGAGAAAAAAATTGCTTGTAAATTGTTAGTGCAGATTTAGCCAGAGAGAGAAAGGTGTGAGAGGGTTGACATACCTGTGGGTTGAACGGATCAGAGAAGCTCCAGAAGAGAATAAGGGAGGAGTTGTGGAGAAACGTAGAAGAACCACCGAATCTCTCCTCAAAAGACACTGTTTTTATCATGGCCACTGCTATCACACCTGTAATAACCAACACACATTACACACCGTCACATCTTGGACAGAGATGGCAGTCTCCTACTGATCCTCTCACCTCTCCTCTCATCATCCCTCTCCACACACACACACACACACACACACACACACACACACACACACACACACACACACACACACACACACACACACACACACACACACACACACACACACATACCTCAAAAAGAAACCCCCACCTGGGGGTCAAAAAGGCCCTAAGATGCATTTAGACCATGTGAAAATGTCCACTGAAACCTTGATGGCAGGCTTCCAAAATAGATTTTAGATGTAATGTTTAAAGAGCCCATTTAACTCTACCGACTCGGGAATTTGTGGTTCCTCATTCCTAGTTTTACTGGCACACAACTAGACTGTTCAGATGTTTTGGCACTGCCATCGATCATAATGCAGACCTATTTGAAGGGTAATGATAAATGGGCAACATTTTGAAAACATGGAGATGAGAAATATTGCCTTTGGAACAGATGAGGATTAGTAATTTTGATACTTGTGAATAACAGTGTTATATGGAACACTGTTACAATGATATAATCATCAATTGTCAATGTTTGCAAAGTTGACATAGTATATTGTGCATGTATCATCATTTGGAAACACTGTCTTTCAAGTACCATAACCTTTGTAATATTGTCTGCCAAAGGGATGCATATTGATGTTAATTATCTGCTTCCAGTTTGAAATCATCATCCAATAAGTCAAACTTCTAACACATATGCGAACCATGGTGATGTGATTCAGATAGCTGCATTCACATCTGGTATGCTCAGATGATATCTGGGTTAAACAAACTGTGATTGTGCACCTCACCGGTGATAGTAGGATGCCAGCTGATGTCGCTGATGGCCTTGCCCTTGCTGTAGCGCAGGTCTGTGAAGGACTGATGTTCCCTCAGGAGAGTGTCAGTCTTCCCCTCAAAACTGTCGTCCCCACCCAGGGCCTTCCAGTCGTCAAAGAACACGTCCATAATCTCGTTCTGCTGGAGAGCTAATTCTATCCTTCAATAAAATTGAGGAAATTTTCACAAAACACATTTTATAGACATAGTTATTCTTTTCATTTACATATTATTTTCTTACTTGTTTATTTAAAAAAAAAACGTTGGTTTTACATGTATTGGGATTAAGCCGAGAGTCTGGGAAGACAAAGCATTGAGCCCTGGTGGAGTGAATGGTGTAGCAGAATCCCCGAGTTCCCTGCAAAGCTCTTGATACATTTCAGGCTTAAATAATAGATAAGTGCGAGTCCCTTGAGGCCGCTGCTGTAATGTGTAATCTTGAATTGGCTTTCGGGCTCTCCGTATAATGTCTCTCCCTAAAAAGCAGAGGCGATGTCCCATCAGTCATTAAAAAGTTCTTATTTACCTGGGGGCCACTGAGTTGATGAAATTTTTCAGACTCTCAGATTGGAGGATGTTTTCTCTTTCTTCATCTGGAAACTCACGTGGCTCGCATTGTGTGCACATATTTTTGGGGTATTTCCTGTTAAAAAAAAAGACAACTGGCTCGCTTACTGGTCAAAAGCACTTGCAGCAATGGAGGTAAAGTGAGGAGAAAATAAACAGGTAAGAAAAACTCAACTTTTCATGTAAAGAAAAGTAAAAAACAAGTTAAAATATACAGTGTTGTAAAACATGGAAGGCTTAGAAGGCACGCTGAAATGAGAGTCATATAGATACCACAAACACTATACCCATGCTGTGTCCTCTATTTTTAAATACTCTGAAAGAGGAACTATTGCCCATCTCCACTGAAAAATGTATAATTTATTTTGGGGAATATGTCTTTAAAGCACTTCTTGAAGTGGACAGTAAACCATTTTGTGTCCTTCTTTCTCCAGGCATACCATTGTGTCTGAGTGCTGGAGGTTTGGGTTTTGGAAATGGCTTGCACCCCGCAGTGCCTCTCCATCAACTTTATGCTGAAACTGTGATCTTGATATGGAAAGCACACTGCACTGCCATCCTTTGCTTCTGCTGCATTCCGACATGTAAAACAAACCGGTGCCCCGAACTCCCTTCGCGCCATGGAGATCTTACACCTAAGCTGTTGTAATGAACAGAGCAGAGAAGAGGGTAAAATGGAGGAGGGATGTGAACAGGAAGACCCTATTTAACAAGAAAATACATTTCATTTGAGAAAACATTTGGGTGAGAAGAAAGCGTTTACAAGGTGCATGCTAGGTGGCTGCTGGAGATCTGTGAACAGCCAGCCATAGGCAGTCTATGACTGGATGTTCACACCCTATGATGAAAAAATGAATAAATAAATAAAGTTTGAAATATAATATGGAATTTCAAAAAGTTGAATTTGTGCATTTCCTAAAGTTGCTGAATGCTTCAAAGTTTGACAGAAGAGGCTACTTATATGTAGTATTTATATAAAGGATAGTTCCAAGTCCAAAGTTTTGTAGAAAACAATAATGGCAACAACATGAGTTTGCGAGCTTTGATTAGCACACTAATAAAGAGCAGTGACTTTCTTTCCATCGATGTTAAACTACCCTTTCTCGAGACTCTTGGACAGATTCATCTTGTATCTCCTGCTCACTGCCAAGGGATGTCCACGGCTGAGGCTCTGGAGACTTCTGGACAAACACCTCAGATGTCTCACCCTCAACAGCCACTTCCTTCTCAGCCTCCGGCAGCTGTGGATCATGGGATACAAAAATGACCAAAGCATTACAGGAAAAGGAAACAGAGTAAATTGAAAATAAGTTGAGATGTAGTTTTGGGGCAGTGAACTCCAGCAGCATTGCGTTCATTCTCAAGGCAGTGTGGCTTATGAGACAAAATGAACATGACTGCAGTAGGACTTTTAAAACAACCTTTGTACAGCAGCTTAGATTTGGAAAAACACTACTACAGTAACTTGAACTGATGGCAACTGTCCATTTTTTGACTTGATTCCCATATCCTGTGACCTTTATACTGTCTACTAGCTAATGTTTCAGACCAATTTTTATTAAAGGCTGAGACATCAGGGGGCCCTGAAAGGAGATGAAGATGACATATTAGTCTCATTGAATTGGAATTTTTCTTGTAGTTGAAGAAACATGGAATTAACATTGTGGGATTATAAACCTGTTTTTTCCTTACCTCACCTGTAGCTCTGATTGCCTTAAGCCCATTTAAACATGTAAACACCAGTACCATCAACTATCATAAACAATGAAATGCACATTTCCCACAAAGGGTAAAATGTCTGCACCTCCTTGAAGCCTAGATTTTTTTTAACCTTGTTAAACTGAACCAAACATCACATTGGTTAGGCAATAACATTTTTAAATCAGATGACAAATTTGATCACTGTTTCAGGTATTTTCATTCAGCATAGTGACCTCCATTGTTGGAATTTGGACCCACAATTAAATTAATGTGAATAAGAATATAAACATAATACAGCATTTGGGCTTGCTGGTAATCCTTAAAAAGGTTTTTTTACAATTAGAATATATATCATAATATAAGTACGAGTACCCTTTTTCAAACCACAGAAAGTGAAAAGGCAATACTTGGAATACTACAGGGACTGTAAACGGGTACAAGAGGTGACATTGCATTCTCTGACATACTTTAACAAAACATTGTGTGGGGAACATTCATACTAGCTTACACTGAGGATTCTCTCCTTGGCCTCTGGTGTCAGAACCAGGTAGAAATTCTGTCCATAGGTGAAGTCCTTGTCAAATACCAACAGAATCTCTTCTTCTGGATAGTTCTATAAACCACAGACATAACTGGGTCAGAAAAATTTAACTGAATGAAAATGACATCTATCTATCTATCTATCTATCTATCTATCTATCTATCTATCTATCTATCTATCTATCTATCTATCTATCTATCTATCTATCTATCTATCTATCTTCAACCTGACGGTTCATCAGTCATGGTTCAAGATTTAAACATTCAATTCCAATGTACACTTAATCATCAATGACCCAACATTCTTGCGTCTCATTAATTTTATCTGTAGAATTTTAGATAAAATATTGTATTCTGTGCAAATATTTGTCCGTCTGTCTTTTAATCTAATTTTTTCCTCATTCTTTCATCCTCACTTTTCATGTATACAGATTTTTCCATAAATGATTCCTGAAAATACAATTGCGCCATGTTACAAGTAACACGATTTCTTTAAATAGCCAGGGAATTTGGCACTCTCTGTTATTGTGAGTGAGGTGGTAGATGAGGGTTTGGGAGAATGGAGGTTTAGATCTGTGAGTGCAAGAGTCTGCTGATTTTGCAGTGTTTGGGAATGCCGAAGAAAACAAATAACCACCCACATATCACCAAAGGCACTATGCTTTGCCATAGTTTTGATCTGGGGCTCAGCCAAAAGTTAAAATGTAGGACATTGAAACTTGTGAAAATTATGTCCACAAACTGATAAATCTATAATGTTCCTTCAGTTACTCGGCTGTCTTGATTGTTCTTCATCCCCCATCCTCCAGAACCACAGCCCCAGGCACTGTAAAGGATAGTGGTGGCTGAGTGCATAAACATAATGAAGATGGTATGTTTGTTCCCATAGCACTGAACATGGGGTTCTGTGCATCATCACAGTGGCTTGGGGGTATTGTCAAAGTGATCTATATGACAATGGATCAGGCTTACAAGCACAATTTGCTTCACAGGACTGAAATCGGACACTGCTGCCCTTGTCTTCATGTCTTGTACGATGTCGTCTTTTCTCAGCAGCTTGTAGGGGCTGTCCCCTGTGACGTCCTCATCAGCCCGGCAAACAAACATTTCCTGAGTGGCCGAGGTCAGGACCATGGGGAAGATCTCCTTGGTGATACCTTGGTGGAAGATAAAACAGGAAGTAGTGTTTTCTTTTCATCGCTCATAGCCAGTGTCCAGGGGAATAGACAAGACAGATAGGAGACAAAGGGCAAGATATCCATCCATCCATCCATCCATCCATTATCCAAACTGCTTATCCTGCTCTCAGGGTCGCAGGATACTGGGGCCTATTCCAGCAGTCACTGGGTGGCAGGTGGGGGACACACCCTGGACAGCACACACACATACACATTTACACCTAGGAACAATTTATTATGGCCGATTCACCTGACCTACATGTCTTTGGAATGTGGGAGGAAACCGGAGCACCCGGAGGAAACCCACGCAGACACGGGGAGAACAAGCAAACTCCACACAGAGGACGACCCGGGACGACCCCCAATGTTGGACTACCACAGGGCTCGAACCCAAGACCTTCTTGCTGTGAGGCAACCATGCTAACCACTGCGCTACTGTGCCAAAGGGCAAGATATCTAATAAAGAATTTGATTTGACAGTGAAAGTGTGCACTCTTTCATGTTAAACCGACAGAATGCTACAGCTCTTTGTTGTTTTTTTCTTGCTTTCAAGAAACACAGCTAACCCCCATTTTTGTGTATTTTCTTTTGATTTATAAGATAAGAAACAGATATGGTTTCAAACAGTGCACAAAATGTTACAGAATGGGCAGGGTTACTGACACAGCCTAAAAAGTGTTACTGATGTGTAGAACAGGAATCCTATCAGAAACGCATGATTGACAGACATACAGGTTCTACAGGAAGTTGAGAGGTTTACAAACATTTAGGAGGCAAATGATATATGATGCCCAGATAGCTTACATGATCTTATAAAGGGTTTCATACATGATATTTACAGGTATTGCCCCTGCTTTTCAGATCAAACATACCTGACCTCTGATCCTCCCCAGCCCTTACTACCTGTATGGGTGGACCACCCTGCAACAGCATATGCTTATGTCCAATCCCTGAGAATGACCCGAGCCTTATGCAATGTCCAAATAATAAAAGAGGGACACTGCTACTTTCTGTACAATTACATCCTCATTTAAGAGAAAGCTTACCATGAACCCAAGACATAAACCACCCAGCTCCCAAGATGCCTTGACCTCTGACCGGTTTTGTTGTATCATGACACCACAGTAGTGCAGCACCACAGAAGGCCTTTTCCTAATCAACAGTCTATGGCAATACTTTTCCACGTAAGTGCTGGCCTGGTGCAAGGCATGCTTTAGTAAACAAGGCTTTGTGTAATGATAGTTTTCATCCTGCTTGTGGTCTCGCTCTTCAAAGTCTTTCCACAAGGTTGCAGAGGGGGCGCTGAGAATGATGAAGTCTAGTTTAAGTAACCACTTCCCAACTGGGTGTGTCAAGCCTCTCTCTACTCAGTCCTCTGGGGCCTATTGCGAAGTCGTTATAGTGGAACCTTGCACTGTTCATTTCAAAGTAATGTGTCAGCTCCACCTCATTAGAAATATCTGCTTGAGCCATCGAAAGAGGATGATGCGCTATGATGCAGGTTATGAGTTGCTTTATTTTGGGTTAGGAATGTGTCCTAACCCAAAATAAAGCAACTCATAACCTGCATCGTAAAAGACAGTTGAGATGTGTCCTAAATTTAGTGGGGCCCATTTCTTCCCGTATACACCGCTCAAAACTAAGGCATCTGGATTCCTTACTGCAAGACATTGAAGTCCTATACCATGTCACAACATATCATAATATGGGCCATTACAGACTAGTTTATCTCATCAGTGCCAGTGGACCGGCTGCCCTTATCATGTAAATTTCCCGTAGAACATTTTCCTGGAAAAAAGGAAACTGTTCCAGTTGACACCTATGCATTTTTGCTATGATATAATCAATACGTTATCAACAGATGGGCCTGGAGGATGGCTAATAAAACATTTTATACACATGACATTGGCTGAATGTCACTATGAATTTATTTAATTTGTTTTGTTTTGTTTTAGTATATTGTTAGTTTTGTCATGTATGGTAATTGTTGTCTTTCCAGTCTAGTGACTACAGATGCAAATTAGTTTATAACTCTGGTGCAATTATTAATTGTGCGTAGTCCCTGTTAAATTATCAATGAATTAAAAACTCAATACCAGATGGCAATTTAAAGGTAAAAATGGAGATGCAATTTCTGTACTGGAATTAAAGACTGGACCCTACTTTAAGTCTTTTTACATATTCTAAATTCTATATTTGTTTGCGTTTTCCTAGGTTCATTCTATCTTACAGACAGCCAAAAGGACAGACTCAAGGTACACTGGAAATGTTGGTGACAAAGGAACCTTCCATACCTTTCTATAAAACCCTTAAGACCCTCACAAGAGCCAGTCACCTGACCTATAGGAAAATGATACACTCTTGGTCTGACCTGTATTCAACTAAAGGCATGTTTTCATGGCTGGCACATTGAAAATAAAAGACATCTTTATAATGAGAAATCGCAACTGAGTAGAGATATAGCTTACCTGTGGCCATGTGCATGTTTAAAGGCTATGAAACAGTACACCTAAACTCACATCAAAAGAATGCATATAGTATTTTTTTCTACCCTTTAAAGACTGCTATGACTGGGCTATGATGAGTATCATAAATCACCACTTAAGAGTAAAACAAAGGCTTTTTGTTGCAACCATGCCAAAGCAAATCAACAAACACATAATCATTAATATGATGGCCATTGCCTTTGAAAGAAATGAAACCAATTAAATAAAGGGATATAATTCAATTATATGTTGTATATTATTGTAATTGTATATTAATGATTATTTCATAAATTTGTATCTTATAACAACAGCAAAAGAAAAAAAATGTTGGTTATGAAATTGTGTAAGAATTATCAGAATTAGAAGAATAAAAAGAATATGAATTACCAAGAGCTGTTTTGTTGTTGTTGTTGTTGTTAACTTGTTATGCTACAGTTAAGCTACAAATCTGCAATAATCATTGATATATATCTGTCTTACTATGTAAAGTCACTGAGTTTTTCCTCAGTCACAGGTTATTTGACTTTGGTTTGATGGTGCTATTGTTTACCTGTGAGTAATTAAACCAATGCAAAAATATAGTAATGGGTAAGACCAATTTAATTCGGATTACTCGAGTTTCTTGAGAATAAGTGTAACATGTTTGTATCAGGTTAACAAAAGGTGTAGGAAAATTGGTAGGGTCCTGTCTGAAAAAATGAAAGACACATTTTTAGTATAAAAAAACTTAAGTAGTTACATCATTATCGGGCGTTTGCTTTATGTTGTTGAGTGATTGGAGCTCAGCAGAATCAGCACAGCAGTGGTATCAGTGGACAAGTGCACCATGATGTCTGCTGTAAAGAGGCCAGTGAATTGTGTCATGGCTTCTCTTAAATGGTCTGCTCCACAGGATAGTGGGCCAGGGTGCACACCATACCCTCTCCAGTCTCAAGTTCTGCTGTTAGATTTTTGTCAGCGCATTTTACTTTTTCTAGATTTTCCTGTCTCTGTATTGTAGATAGTCAAGTAGTCATCATCATAATGACGATGTTAGCAATTATATTGATACAGTGACTAGTAAACAATAATTCAATAAACATTGCTCTGTTTGCCCTGCGTGTGATAAAATGCCTGATGGAGCTAGCATGGAATTGTTTCTAAATGCGTGCCAGATATAAATAGTCTTACATGGCTGAATCACATAATAGTCAACACAATTCTTGGAACAAAATATACAAGCAGCATGAAACCTTGCCAGGTTTTCCTTCTCCATAATTTAGGGTGATTGATAGTAAAAAGGTATCCTAAATACAATGAATGCATATTATGTTCCATGGCCTTGCTACTTACCAGAGCCTTCATTGCTTTCAAAATGTGAAGGCGATTCATGTGTTTTATCTAAAAAGGAACAAAAAGAAAATTTAGCATATTATTTACAACGTATGGTCACTAGAACTCTTAAAACAGGTTAAATATGTATGACTATGTAGGTAAATGTTATGTTAGAATTCATATAGGCATGCTCACCTTTATCCTTTACCCTACTTCTAGCACCACTGGCTGTCCTCCTGGGTGGCTTGGGGGGCATGTCTGCTCATAAATAGCCAAATAACTGTTAAGGAGAATAGACAGTGGTTTATCTTAAATTCTCTGGACAAAACACAGTATTCTTTAATACTAGTTGTATGTAATGTTATGCACTATGCATTTCACTTTGTTTGAACCCTTTCTTTTCCACAAGACAAAATCACACAGGCATAAATAACATTATGACTGTACCGCACCCCATAGATAGATAGATAGATAGATAGATAGATAGATAGATAGATAGATAGATAGATAGATAGATAGATAGATAGATAGATAGATAGATAGATAGATAGATAGATAGATAGATAGATAGATAGATAGATAGATAGATAGACAGATAATTTGTCATGAGGAAAAAAAGGCAGTTGGTGTAAGCACCACAATAAAAGGTAACTACAAATAGACAGATGTATAACTCACTAAACACCAAGTCAGTTATTACACTCTAATACAGTTACACATATGAACCGAGACCTAATCAGACATTACATAGACATAAGGCTATGATCATCCATGCAGGTGGCGACATCTTGTGGTCTAGTCCACCATATAAATCTGTCTGAATTATTGTTTTGGAAACTGCAGTAATCTCATCGCTGTCTACGCAGTGATAGCTATTCGTGGTCTGCAGGCTTTATAGAAACGTCTCATTTCTTCATTTCTACGCAAACGTTAAACCTCGTCAGGAAGGCAACCTAACGTAACCCGTAAGCTAACTTGAGCTAGCCGCTAAGCGAGGATAACAAATGCAAGATATCTTAGCCAGACATGAAAAATCACTTGTAAATGGTGTTGTTTCTCGATTAACGGTACCTTAAATCCCGGTGGTAATCTTGTTTGAAAACAACAACAAAAAAAGACGAGAAAATGATTCTTACACGATCTATAAAACGTTATCTCAGATATGAAACTGGCTCGACTTTGGGCAACAGGACGGTTGCTAATAGCAACAAAGGCCGAGGCGGGGTTAAGTAAACATTGAGTGGCAGATTCGACAGCCAATCACATTTCCCCAGTAAGGTCTACCTGCGCTCCTCCGGTGTTGTTCGAGGATATCGACGTGATGCCGTGTAAAGTTGGCGAGCCTGCAGAGTGAAGTAGAGCCCCCAAAAGACGGACGGCGTCCCGGACACAAAACAGATGTCAGGTGGGGGCAATTAGTTAATCAACTTGCAATATAATCGTCACGTTAATCAACAGATGTTGTGAGTTACTTACTGTCCAGCTTTTCACTAGCTGTTTTTACTGTTATCACACACAGTCATATGTATTTCATGTAGTTTATCGGAATGGTAGAAAATGATCAGCTCTCGGGACATAAGATGGTGTTTATTATTCAGCAATGCTCAGGCTGTGTTTCAGGTAAGCGCACCTGACATAGCTGTTCCGAGAATCAAGCCTTCTTTTATTAGTGGTGCAATCCAACGCCTTCGTTCGCTGTTGCGGCAGTTTGTCCGTTTTTGTTTTGTTTTTTGGGGGGGGTCCCTCCGGGGGGGTGTCCCTCCCCCCGTAGACTACTGTAACTGGTTATTTTCTAGCCCGGTGCGGGATTCGATACGAGGTGTACTGCACCATAAGGCGACATCACTAACCGCTCGACTAAAGGGTCAGACTCGTTAGCTAGGGGCTAACGTGTCTTATTAGTAGTTTACACTACCAAGGAAGTGAAATGAGAAACACGTTCAATACATTTGAGGTGGCAGCCTTTATTTTCTTCAAGCCAGTCCATGTCAGCTGAAGGGGAAATCCGGGTGACACGATAGAAACGATTCTGTTCAGCTTTTTACTGCATGCCTTACGCTTTGCCTTTCTGTGTTTTTAAGATGGAGATTCTCAAACCTTGTGTCAAGAGCCACAGTTCAACTTTTCATTTTTCTTAGAGTACCAATGCCATGGGAGACAATTAGGCCATGTAAATTGACAACAGTTGTGAGCCACAAATTTTTGATGATTCTCATCCCTAAATGCCATTATCTGGATTTTTTTTCTTATTATTATTTGCCAGTCCTAAACCACGCTTGGTTTCAAATTTGCCCATATGTGTTCACTTTTAGACAGTGAGGAGTCTAGTGATGTGTACTCTGTGTATGAGACAAATGGACAGCCTTCTTGGGCCGAACACCAGCAGAAGCACCAGCAGGACCTGGGTAACGTAGAGAACCTCAGAAGGAAGATCAAGTACTACTTCATGAACCCCTGTGAGAAGTACCATGCCCGAGGTCGAAAGCCGTGGAAACTCGTGCTTCAGCTCATCAAAATTGCCATTATTACTATTCAGGTAGTGGACCTGGATATGACCAGGATGATTACACTGGTCTACAAAAATATAGTTTTTTTTTCTTGCATGGACTTTTGAAACTGTTTTTGGCTAATTTTGGGCTGCTGAATCCAAATCTGAGCTCAGGTTTGCTCTATCACATCAAGTTTTTTGCTATCTGTATGCTCCTTATTCCGGATTTTACAAAAGTTGACCATCTAGTCTGGCAATCTTGGTGGGGATAAAAATGACCCCTATTCATTTCCTAAGTAATTTCATGCTAGGCTGAGTGTTTATTTATTCATTGTAATCATTTTTGCATCTATCGATCTTCTAATGCAACAGTGTTTTTTTAACTTCGAGTGTAAAATTGCTGTTTTCTCAAAAATAATGATTTTTCATAGCTCAAAAACCTGATGTGATAGGCAAAAAATAATGCCAGACTTGGATTCAGCACCCAAACGTTAGCTAGAATCCGTTGAAAAACCCCATGCAAGAAAAATTGTGTTGACCAGTGTTATATTAGCTTAAGTAAATAAAATGGTTATTGTGATGTCTACTGGCTGATCTGTTCTCTCTCATTCCAGTTGGTCTCTTTTGGACTGAGCAACCAGATGGTTGTCATGTTCAAGGAGGAAAATCTGATGACATTTAAGCACCTCTTCCTGAAAGATTATGTTGATGGAGGTATGGACACGTACGCGCTCTACAGACAGGGAGATGTCTATGACCATATCAACTACATTGTAGAGCAGGTAAATGAAGAGCAGCATTTGTTGTCCTTTTATTGCAAGGGGAAAAAAAGTTTTTAGTGGAGTCACAAGATGTTTTGTGTGGCAGGCAATATAGAAAACGTTATAGTCTCTGTAAATCATTGTAATTGGGTCACGTCTGTGCGCCGGGCCCTCGAGCTGACAAAATTCTGCCATTTCATTGGACTTTGTCATTGCTACTGTATCTCTACTATAAAGCTGTGGCTGTCAATTCTTGTTGGCAAACTAAATGTGTTTCTTACTGTGTGGCTATCATCAATACTCACCAGTTTCTATGCCTCATCTCAACTTGTTATAGCCCTTTTCTAACGGTACTCTCCAATATGTGCAATTGTTAGCGTTGCACTTAGATAGCTAGTCATGTTTTTAAAAAGCTTTGACTACATAACACACCAACTGGGAGGTTTACCGACAAACTGAGTGAGAGGTTTCAACTACTCATTTTTAGTACGGACTTCTACGCAACATCACAGTAGGCAACCATGCTTATGACAGAAATGGCGGTACGTACTCCCCGATGTCAGTTTGTCAAGAGTACTACAGGAATGGTACCATCTACCCGGGAAACGAGACCTTTGAAATTGACGCTGAGGTGGAAACTGGTAGGCTGCTGACCTACTGAATAAATATATATCTTTATCACCTAGAGAAATTGATTAAACCAGTTAACTTTATTGGAGCATTTTACAATTGCATTGTCGCAACCTTCTCTCTCTCTCTCTTTTCTCCTCCTAGATTGCCTTGAGATTTACCCGATGTACCCCCTGGCATTGAGCGAAGACCTTCATGGTTTTAAACTACATTTTAAAACGTTAGTAAATGCTGTTCAGGCACGATCCTTGTTTTTGTTTCAAGGCTTGTGTGTGTGTGTGTGTGTGTGTGTGTGTGTGTGTGTGTGTATATATATATATATATATTGATTCGGGAACATCCCTAATGTTACGCTGTTGTACAGCTGAAAGAATTCCTGTCAAAATGTCTGCTGTATCTTCCAGGTTACTTCGCGTGAAGTTCATGTTTGTTCTCAAGGCTATAAACCTACAGACGGTGAGGCATCGAGAGCTGCCTGATTGTTATGACTTCAAAGTCCTGGTATGTCCCTTGACTCGTCTGTTGTATCTGGGCATGAAACATACCACAGGATCACAAGGGTTTCATTTCCGTTTTTCAGTGACTTGACCCATCCATCCATTATCCGAACCACTTATCCTGCTCTCAGGGTCGAGGGGATGCTGGAGCCTATCCCAGCAGTCATTGGGCGGCAGGCGGGGAGACACCCTAGACATGACCCAATTAAATAAATGGGCTGCATTTATATAGCGCTTTTCTAGTCTACCGACCACTCAAAACGCTTGACAGTGTATGCCTCACATTCACCCATTCACACACCATTCGTACACTGACGGTGTATGAAAATTATTGGTGTATGTACATTTTTTTTTTTAATTCAGAATTTAGTTCAATTGGCAGCACGATGGCCCAGCGGTTAGCACTGTTGCCTCACTGCAAGAAGGTCCTGGGTTCGAACCCCAGGCCATTCCAGGTCCTTTCTGTGTGGAGTTTGCATGTTACATTACATTAGTCATTTAGCTGACACTTTTCTCCAAAGCAGCTTACAGTAATATACATAGGAAATCAGGAAAACTACTAGTCATCAGAGGTCATAAGTGCATCTTCTCTCTAAACAAGCATCTAAGTGCAAAACCAGTTCTAAAGTAAAAGCGCAAGAAAGAGATTTTTTTTTTAAATGAGTAAATACAATAAGTGCTAAGAGCAAGTAACAGGGTAGTGGTTCTTGAAGAGGTGAGTTTTCAACCTGCGCCGAAAGATGGGCAACAACTCCGCTGTCCTGACATCAGTGGGGAGTTCTTTCCACCACTGTGGGACTAGGACAGAAAAGAGCCGTGACCGGGTCGATCAGCAGCAAGGGCCTCTGAGCAACGGGGCAACCAGGCGTCCCGAGGCAGCAGAGCAAAGTGGTCGGGCGGGGGTGTAGGGCTTGACCATGGCCTGGAGATAGGAAGGAGCTGTTCCTTTCACTGCCCTGTAGGCTAGCACCAAAGTCTTAAACTGGATGCGAGCAGCTACTGGGAGCCAGTGTAGGGACATGAGAAGGGGAGTTGTGTGGGAGAACTTCGGGCGGTTGAACACCAGACGAGCTGCAGCTTTCTGAACAAGCTCCAGAGGTCTGATGGCCGACGCCAGGGCGCCAGCAAGGAGGGAGTTGCTGTAGTCCAGCGGGGAGATGAGCAGAGCCTGGATGAGCACCTGTGCTGTCTCGTTGCTGAGGAATGGGTGAATCCTCTTGATGTTATAGAGGAGAAATCTGCGGGAGTGAGCAACTGATGCAATGTTTGCAGCAAATGACACTTGGTCGTCCACGATCACACCCAGATTCCTCGCAGTCCGAGTTGGCATCACCACGGTGTTGTCAATGGTGATGGCCAGGTCTCGGTGCGGGCAACCTTTCCCCGGGTAGAACATCAGCTCTGTCTTGTCCCATGTTCTCCCCGTATTTGCGTGGGTTTCCTCTGGGTGCTCCAGTTTCCTCCCACCATCAAAAAGACATGCATGTTAGGGTAACTACTCCTGTCTGTGCCCCTGACCAAGGCAATGGAAAGAAGAACTGGAGTTGGTTCCTGAGCCCAGTGCTCCTGTACAATAGAATGGGTTAAATGCAGAGAACAAATTCGTTGTAAGAATACAATGTCGAATAAAGTGGCTTTGTCTCCATGCCTGCCGCCCAATGACTGCTGGAATAGGCTCCAGCATCCCCGCGACTCTGAGAGCAGGATAAGCGGTTCAGATAAAGGATGGATTTCATTCATTGATATGCCCAACATCTCATGAGGCTAAGTTACCTTTGCTATGTATTGAGGAAGGCTAAGCTTCAGGGTTAGATTAGTTATCAGGGTTGGGTGCAGCTATATGGTTCTGCTGATGGAATGTAACCCTGTTGAATCCTACTCTGGTTGACAGATCACTTTCGACAACCAAGCTCACAGCGGCAGGGTGAAGGTTAACTTGGACAACGATGTCGAGATCAATGAATGCAGAGACTGGAAAGTAACTGGAGCATGTAGGTCCAAGCTAACAGCAAGATATACACAGGATTTTACAGTTTTTCTTTTTAGACAAGTGTTAAGCATTGTTTTAGTTGTTTTGAAAGTCTCTCAGAACATTTTCGCTTGATATTTGTGTTTTCATGTAGGGAAACAGAGCTCCAACTGTATTTTCAAAGATGTCTCACGTGGTTCCTTAATTTTGCTTTCCCAGCGGCTAGAAACGTGTACTTCCCACTACTATTTGACTGCCTCATCATCATAACATGCATCACATCCCTTGCCCTCTGCACTCGCTCAGTGCTCAATGGGATGCAGCTGCAATTTGTAAGTACATGTGAACTGGTAGAGTTGCATATTCCCATCCAATGTGTATACTCTCCAAAAGTAATGAGGGATGAGACCCAAGGTTTAATAAAATTTTGCCTTTTTTGGATGCCGTCTCTGCTCATGACCCCTAAAATTGACCTCTGTCTTGTACTGATTTGATACATACCCTTCTGTTTTTGTCTCTTCAATAGGAGTACATACTGTACTGCAATAACCACTCCGGTAAAGAGGTTTCATTGTCAGACAAGTTGGACTTTCTCAATGGCTGGTATATCCTGATCATTGTCAGTGACACACTGACCATCATCGGCTCGATCCTCAAAATAGAGATCCAGACAAAGGTGACAGGAATTTGCTTCTCAGGGCTGAGGCTGGTTACAAGATGCCAATCAAAATAAAGTGCAAATTACAATGCTTGTTACTTTTGTTGAGGACTGCATTCAGTAGTATTAGGAAAATTGTTTAATTAGTTTTGGAGGTGTGGTGCAGTGGTTAGCATGGTTGCCTCACAGCAAGAAGGTCCTGGGTTTGAGCCCTGGGGTAGTCTAACCTTGGTGGGCCGTCCCGAGTCGTCCTCTGTGTGGAGTTTGCGTGTTCTCCCCTTGACTGCGTGGGTTTCCTCCGGGTGCTCCAGTTTCCTCCCACAGTCCAAAGACATGTAGGTCAGGTGAATCGGCCGTACTAAGTTATCCCTAGGTGTGTGTGTGTGTGTGTGTGCACGCGTGCGCACATGTTAGGCAGGGGCCCTGTGATGGCCTGGCGGTCTGTCCAGGGTGTCTCCCTGCCTGCCGCCCAATGACTGCTGGAATACGCTCCAGCATCCTCGTGACCCTAAGAGCAGGATAAGTGGTTCAGATGGATGGAGGGATAGTTTTGGAGGTATATGATATGGGGTTGGGATGCTGACTGGGGTCCTGCAGTCACATAATTGATATGTTGAACAAACTACACACACTTTCTTGTAGGCCCTAACAAGCTACGATGTGTGCAGCATCTTCCTTGGCTCGGGCACTATGTTCGTCTGGATCGGTGTTATCCGCTACATGGGATATTTCAAGAAATACAACGTAAGGCTGACTCATTTTTCCTTTGTATCTGTAAAGGCACTCGTTAATTTAAAGTGGCAGGTAATTTTGCAGTTGTGTGTGCCAGCTCTATTCTGACCCAAAGACTACACTAATGGGTTCCCAATCTTTGGATCCCTTGATTATGGGATATCGGTCAGCGTGACGATTGGCTGGAATGAATCCCTGTTACCCATGGCATGCAATGGCACGATTGTTTGCAACTTGTACACAGGATATACTGTTTACTACTTATGACATTATTGCTGTTACTGACATGATCATAATGTTTAGCGTAGAGATTACATGTGATGTTACATTCAAGAACAACTGATGTTGGGTTTAAAAAAAAATTGACACGGCAAAACATCAGTACAGTTCAATTCTGGAATAATTTCATGCTTATGGGCTAGGATAGCTCCACCACTATCTGTACTTGGCAAAACTAAATTAAGCTGAAGACTAGAGAATTAAAGACTTGTGGAGTCACCAAGAAGTAACATCTGGAGCAGTGGGTAGAGGTTAGGGGCCAGTTTTCTAGGGGCTAAATATAGATTTTTCATATTGAAGAAACTGGAATACTTTTGGAACCATAAATATCAGTCATTTACATGGCTCTATGGAGTTCTGTTAGTGAACTCCTGATTCTCCCATTTTAATGTCAGTTTGCCCTGTATTCAGATGAGGGTTCACGTTCAAGTAAGTATGTCATGTTACGGTGAGTATTTTCCCGTTCATACTGCAGTTAACTTTTTACAATGTTTTCCCCTGGGCTTTTTCCAGATTCTCATCCTGACACTAAGGGCAGCTTTTCCAAATGTCATCCGATTTGTCTGCTGTGCTGGAATTATCTACCTGAGCTACTGCTTCTGCGGCTGGATCGTCCTCGGCCCATACCATAAAAAGGCAAGGGATGTTTAGAGAATGCACCGGGAACAAATCCCATAATAACCGGGAACAAGTCACAAATCTTTCAGTGTGACTCATTTCACTGTTACAAGACTAATTTGGGGGGGATAATTAGCTTTTGTGATGCATTCTTCGTGACACCTAAAATGTGACCATAAGGTAAAATTACATATTTGGGTAATTCGTAGAGGAACACAAGAGTCTCAGGAGCCTCAAGGGTCAAAAGAAGCCTGAGAACCTGGGGGGGGGGGGGGATAATGGTTGCTGCCCTGACCCAACTTTTTCCTTCTCTTTCACCAATTTTAGTTCCGGACCCTTAACACCGTGTCGGAGTGTCTGTTCTCGCTGATAAATGGAGACGACATGTTTCCCACCTTCAGCAACATGCAGCAGAAGAGTCAGTTGGTGTGGATCTTCAGCAGAGTCTACCTCTACACCTTCGTTTCGCTCTTCATCTACATGATTCTCAGCCTCTTCATCACCCTCATTACCAACACCTATGACACCATCAAGGTGAATGAAGGAAAATTCTCACTGCAATAACAATGAGTTACCTCCGTTTTAAATCTAATGTTGGGTTTGCTGGCATCAGCATAACGTAATATGGTTACCGTTTGTGAGATCATGTATAATGATGTTCTAGCAGCAGCAACAGAGTGAAAACCCCACATCAGAGCTGCAAAGGTTCCTTTTGGAGTGCAAAGATCTGCCAAACTCTGGGGTGTACAGAATCAAAGAGAAGCCCAGCTGCTTCCTAAACTGCTGCATGTCTCGGTAAGGTCAAAAGTCATATGTAACGCTGTCCAACCCCGAGATTGAAGTTAAGAGCAGTGTCTTTTCTGTGATTATTGGTTTGCTTTAGTCATGTTGGAATCCAGATTAAGTTTTGGGGTCACCTCTCCTTTGCTTTCAGCCAAAGAAGATGGATTAAATGCAGATAATGAATTTCATTGTATACATGTACAGTGATAGTTTCTTCTTCAACTTATGTCATTGCTTTTAAAGGCCCAGTTGTGTACCCTCAGCAAACGGAGCATAGTGTTGAATCATTTAATCTGGACAGACTCCTGTAATGGAAACAAAACTTGTTTGTTCTTTTTAGATGCAACGGCCATCGAGACAGGCTGATCTCAGAGACATAGTGTGTCTTGCTGCTGATATGAAGACATCTGAATACGAGAAGAAGAGAGGCTTATGGGATTTCGTGTGCTCACTCTCAAAGCTACGTGATTTGCACTTAAATATATAGTCTGTCTGTCGGGGGAAGCTCTGGTCATGGCAGCTGTTCTTGCTCCCCGAGTATTGCAGTGGTCTAAATCAATTACTGACAAGTATTGGACAGCGTGAGGTCCTACTGCGAGTTGCTTGAAGAATTTGGTTCTATTTTCAAATGTACAAATTAAATATTGATAAAAGATTTAATATTAAAATTCTTTATAACAAACAAGAGGAAATCCCTTAATGTACTGTAACGTGCAGATGATGAATGATAAGTTGTACAGAGGAGATAGTTGCTGTTTAATGTTTTATTTCTCCAGGGTCAGGAGAAATGTCAAGCACAGGAGGAACAAACTTTTTTTTTACATGTTAAATCTGTCTTTTTAAAAAACCGTACCTTTTTTGGGAAAAGGAAATCTGAGTTCATATTTTACACAAAATTCATAAAGATGAAATTAGTTCATTGCACAATTAATACATAATTACTGAGAATACGCCACCAGCGAAAATAGAAAATGAACACTTCAAGGTCCTCAATGTAAAAAATAAAAACTGGTTCAACTAAGTCTTGTATTTGGTGGTGGTTGTGGAGAGGGCAAAAATCATTTTCTCCAGAGGTGGAATTGCTGTCATTTGCCCTTGTTGACTGCATGGACATGTAAGGTAAATAAAACTCAAGGTGTGCCACTCTTCAAACTGCAAGTAACAGTTTGAACAGGCCATGTGACCGAGCGCACATGACCTAGGTGGCTAATAGTGCTCTGGGGTATGACTCATGCAAGTACCTTGTGCCAGATTTTAACGGGAAACTGAGGTATGCCTCATCAAACCCGATGAGCATTCACAAGCCTGTATGAATCCTGAGATCAGAGCAGCTTCATCAAAGCTGGAAAGAAACGTCCCTTAGTGGTGCCCTAAAAGTAACCAGTAGGGGGCGACTTGGGGCAAAACGGACGAGTGGCCCACTGGAGAGCTTTGCATTGTCCAGAGTTTGCTGGATGGTGGGTTTCTTGTCTCAAATACCAAGAAACGCATCACATGCACCCAAAGGTTCTTGTGGCCTCCCTAGTTTCCAGTCCTGGTCATACAGGTTTGGACTGAGTGCAACCAGCCGGCAGCAGGACTCTCTGCTCTTCCATCCTGTTGGCCTGGGAGCGCAGAATGAGGCTGACAAAATCCTCATCCGGGACTGTGGATCCCTTAGTAGGAGAAGGGGGAGCCGCGCATCTCTGGTCATCCAACCTGGAGCCCTGAAAAGAAAGGAGAGGAGGTCTTTACATCTGATGTTTCGAATATTACTTGAGCAGACAATGGGCCTCCTTCACCAATATCTTCCCAAGTTTGTGCTTAAAGGTCCGGAGAAAAGTCTACGTCAGATTCATGACTTCAACACCGGAATCGTTTGCACCTGTCTTCTTATAACGATGAATCCCGTCGTTCTTGTAAATTGAAAGCACGTGCCAGTTGATCCCAATTGACCTTTCGCAAAGTACCACCCCAGAACGGTGCTTGTCCAATCCTACCTTAGCAACGGTCCGTCAAGCTTTCAAACACACAGCAAAATGCTGAAACGGTGTGCCTATGGGATCTGCAAATCGGATACTAGATATCTGAAAAGTTTGGAGGGGGTGTAATTTTCTTTCCCTTCCCGAAACCCAGAACGCAAGAAGCGCAATTTCGGCAATAGATTTGGCAGTATAGCAGACCCCATGGCCAGCTTAATCCATATCTGCTCCAAGCTAAGCTTGCTACTGTGACCCACATCTATATAACGAAAGACATTCACCTAAGAGGACGGTGTACCTTTAAGGGAAGAGGCGAGGGGTCAGAATGCACTTCCGCTTCCGGTTGACAGTTCAGTGTCGTTGTCGAATGTATGACATGCTAAATTGGAGCTAGTAAACTACCTCGACTACGTCTACTCTCACGTCTCCTGTCTCGTTGTTTTCTAACTCCACATTGGTGACCCCGACGTGATCGAACTACTAATACGAGTATGTCTGACAACGAAGACGCCGGTGCTAACAACATGGCTATTGCTAACGCTAGCATTTATGCCGCTACTGTGAAGCTACCCGACTTTTGGCAGCATAATCCACGGCCGTGGTTTCAACATGTAGAAGCCCAGTTCCAGCTGAGAGGGATAACGCAGGATGCAACGCAGTACTTCCACGTAGTGGCGGCGTTAGACGCATCGACAACGGCGCGAGCAATGACACTGTTGGAAGCTCCGCCAGCTGCTGGCAAGTACGATGCTATAAAGACATTCCTCCTGAAACTATTTGAACTGTCGGAGCTGGAGAAGGCAGACCGTTTACTGTCCCTGAATGGCCTCGGCGACGGCAAACCGTCTGAGTTAATGGAAAAAATGCTGTCTGTGCTGGGATCGGCTGATCCGGCCTTTCTTTTCACACACATTTTTCTGAGGCAGCTCCCCGCACCTGTACGCACAGCACTGGCCAGTTCTCCTCTCGCCGCCTCCAAGGACTACCGTTCTCTGGCTGCTGAAACAGACAGGGTTTTCCTGGCCAACCGGCAACAGTTTGTGCATGCCCTGTGTAACCAGGTTAAAATTAATGTTTTTATTTTATTTTGTTTGAGTATGAAATATCACCAAATCCTGTCTGTGTGCTGTTATGTGTTTACTACATTTTATTTTATGTCATTATTTACTTTTATGTATGTTTTCCAACGACCGTCATATACGTGTACTGTCGCTTTAAGAGAGAGGTCTTGTGGGTACACGGAAGAGGGAACGCGGGAGAGGCCATTTTTGTTTTGTGGGAGGAGTCTCAAGCAGCAATCGAGCCGAGCCACGCGTGTTTCTTACCGTGGGACAGTTTTGCGGGTTGAGGAGAACGTAACCTTGAGTATCCCTGTAAGAAGATACTGCAAGCTGTGGGATAAAATACTTGTTTATCCTTTCTTACATCGGAGTCCCGTGGACGGTTTCTCCTTCTAACGCACACGAGTGGAGTCCGGGCAGTGGTTGAACTTCGACCCTCACGTCCGTAAGAAACACCGCTCCCGCTGGAGGACTGGACGGTTGTCGAAGGGTTTGAAACCAAAATAAATGGCAAGGTGAGCCAAATAGAGTCCTGTGTGTCCCCCCTCCTTCCTTGATTATGATGATGATGATGATGATGAGAGACTGAGGGCCCCCCATAACACCTGGGACCCCACCGAAAATAGAACACAACGCAGAGCTGATGATGGAAGTGACGGGCGTGCAGCAGGCTGACCAGCAGAGAACAGCATAGGACTGCCCCCGTTACATTGGTGCCGTGACCCTCCTGGATCCTGAGAGCGACATCAGTTGCTCGCCGCGGGAGGCTGCTGTCGTCATCAAGCCCCAGACGTCCTCAGGTATTTCTATAGACTGTACACTCATGTTACAGTGGACTGGAGTTGAGCTGTGTGGACACTGAACAGTCATAGCTGTGGTTACCATGGACTGGGCTTGTGAACAGGACATTTGTATATACTGAAGAAAAACACACGAAAAAAAAAAAAGGAAAAAAAGGTTAATGTTGATGTGATTGAAGGACTCGTGTGAATAATCTATTGATCTAAACTACTGGATATGTGCATATGTGATTAATCTATTGGTGAATTTGTTGATTGTGTGTGATTGTTTCAATCTCTTAGTGATTTCTAGATTCAATTATTTAAATGAATTGAGCTTTTCACTTTTTTATTTTATTTTTTATTTTATCTGAGTGTTAGAGGTAGGAACATGGCAGAGGGTGGTTCGTACGTAGGTGGGGGTAACATTGCTGATCAGGATCTTTTGGATCGCCAGTGTGCTATGGAGAGGGGGTACCAGTTAGATGTGGGTGGGGGTTTACGGCTAGGTGTAGGTAGGAGTTTCGGGCAGCTCTTAGAGGGCGGGGAACCAGACACCAGAGCACCAGGACCTAGAGACCCGACCACATTTGGCACTCCTCAGTTCACCTCCACACGCTACGTAGAATGGGCCAGGCCAGTTATCAGCGAAGGGGCTGTGCTGGGTAACAGCGAGCAGCCAGTGGGTGAGTTAGCCATGCTCATTACTCGGTTAGCAGAGAAGATAGGAGAGTCAATCACTGCTAAGCTGCAGGAAACACAAATGCTTAGAAACACACACACAGACAGTGCTAGGTCTGCTGAACAGTGTTCGGAGACAGTGCCTAGTGTTAGAGTAGTAATGCAGACAGATGCTAGGGAGCCTCCTATTTTCAGGGGCGATAGCTCTGATAAGTTTACAGTTCATGAGTGGGAGAGCCTTATGACTTTGTATTTGAGGAAGCGAGCCATTCCAGTTAGTGAGCAGTCACATGAGATTCTAGCTAAGCTTATGGGGAAAGCAGGGGACGTGGTGAGGATAAAGCTGCGCAACACATCTGTCGACCACATAGCGAACCCCCACATTATTTTTGATGTACTGAAGCAACACTTTAGTGACTTCACATACTCGAGCATGCCCCTGGCGGACTTTTACAGTACGCTGCCCAAGCCAGGTGAGGACGCTATGGAGTATTGGATTAGGCTTAATAAGACAGTGGAGGTGGCTGACGAATGCTTGAAGTGGCAGGGCCGTAGTATTGAAGAGCCAAGCCACGAGGTAAGCATGATGTTTATCAAACACTGTCCAGATCAGTCTCTTGCCAATGTTTTTAAGTTCAAGTCCGCAGGGAAATGGTCTGCTAGCGAGATCCAGGAGAGGCTTGATGAGCACATGCTGGAGAGGAAGTCCCGTGTTGCTGCAGGTGGACAACGTGAAGCAGGCGCGGTAGAGCGTAGGTTCCATTCACAGGTTCATGTCCCTGTAGTCGACATGGCTCCTGACTTGAACACGACCGTGCCGGTGGTGCTATCTCCCGTCCCGGCTCATGCGTCATCTCCTATACCATTTTGTGCAAGGTCTCCTACACCGTCTCCTGCACCTGTCTCTGGCGGTGATGATTATATGAGGAGTTTGGTGAGCTTGCTAGACCGTTTGGTCAAAATGCAGACTCAGGTTCCAGTTAGCGCTGCAGTCCGGACACCGACGCAGACTCAACCGCCAGCTAGCGCCGCAGGGCAGGTGTCAGACGCACCGCAGAGGTTGTGCAGGGTTTGTAAGTCTCCGGATCACTCCACATTTTCCCACTGCAGCCGGGAGAACCGATGTATAAACTGTTTGTCTCCTGGTCATTGGAAGAGGGACTGTCCTCACCCTCAGCCGCCCAACCAGCTCCGTTCTCAGCCTGGTGGAAGAGCTGGTCGTCAGTCTCGTCCGTTAAACTACTAAACCCACACCTAGAGAGGGATGGTGTGGGTAATGTAGATGTATCCCTCACTGATGTCTCCGACCTGGCTCACTTGTATGAAGACAAGTGTGCCAAAGCACCTCAGGGTTCGCGTATGGTCATTCAGGCGACACAGAGGATTCAGGCTTTCAGTGACTTGTTCTATGCTCCTGTTCTTATCAACCAGAGTGTGCAGCTTAATGGCATGTTGGATACTGGCTCTATGTCATGCAGTATCAGTGAAAATGCAGTAGAGAAGCTCCGCTCTGGGGGTGTTTTACCTGAGAAGCAGCAGCCTGAAGAGAACATTGTCTTGATTGGCTGCGGTGGTCTGGAGACTAGGCCTGATGGTTTTTATGACCTCAACATGCAGCTTTATGGTGTTTCCTTTGTCATACCCACTCTGGTCGTGCCCGGTCAGCATGATGATCTGATAGTCGGCACAAACGTCATTAAACATGTGGCCCATGTACTCAAGAGTGGTACTGAGTACTGGGACATCGCGTCCAGACAGGAACATCCGTCTAGTCCTGACGTTGAACAGTTCTTGTCCATGTTCACGAATGTAGAGCGCTGGAGGGGTGGTGCAGTTCCTGAGAAGATAGGTACTGTTAAGCTCACCCAGGCCGTGACACTCTTACCGAGGCACGAGCACTTAGTCTGGGGCAGACCTCCTGCTAAGGTGCCTATGTCAGCTGGAAGCACTGTTGTTGTGGAGCCGACAGACTCCAAGGCCATGCCACGCAGTGTCCTCGTAGGTCGACTTGTCACACCGCTCTGGGGTGATAGGTGGGTACCCATGACTATTGTCAATCCATCTGACAAAGCCATCACACTGAAAAGGAACTGCAAGTTGGCTGATGTGTTTCCATGCTTGGCGATTGAGGACTTTAATGTTTTCCAGGGACTGCAATCAGTTGCAGGGAGGCATGAGTCCAACGCCACAGATAGTGCCTGTCCCCCTGTCCAGCCGGCTAGGAGTTTGTCAGAGCTCGGACTCAGTGACATTGACCTCAGCTCCTGTCAGGTTAGTGAGGCATGCAAGTCCCAGCTCACTCAGCTGCTCACCGAGTACCATGACATCTTCTCCAGGGACTCTCTGGACTGTGGCGAGGTCACAGGATACACACATCGCATCCATCTGGTGGATGAGCGCCCCTTTCGCTTGCCCTACAGGAGGGTTCCCCCAGCCCACTATCAGAAGTTGAGACAGGTTCTCACTGATATGGAGGAGAAAGGGATTATCCGGAAGTCCTCGAGCGCATACGCTTCACCGCTGGTTATGGTATGGAAGAAGGATGGCGGGCTTCGGATCTGCACTGATTTCAGATGGCTGAATGCTCGGACCTTGAAAGACGCTCATCCCTTGCCACACCAGTCGGACTGTCTTGCCGCGCTGGGTGGTAACTGCCTCTTTAGTACGATGGACCTCACCTCTGGCTTCTTCAACATCCCAATGCATGAAGATGACAAGAAGTACACTGCTTTCACGACTCCCCTTGGGTTGCATGAATACAATCGCATGCCACAGGGCCTTTGTAATAGCCCTGCAGCCTTCATGAGAATGATGATTGGGATCTTTGGGGATCTGAACTTCACGAAGCTTTTGTGCTATCTTGATGATCTTCTTGTCTTCGCGCCGTCAGAGGTTGAGGCTCTGTCGAGGCTCCGCACTGTGTTTCAGAGGTTGAGGGAGAACAACTTGAAACTGGCTCCGAAGAAGTGTCATCTGCTGCAGAAGCGGGTGCGGTTTTTGGGCCACGTGGTTGATGGCGGAGGTGTGTCTGTCGATCCCTCCAAAGTAGAGGTAATCTCCAACATGACAGTGCAGGATCTCATGGAAGGTGATGGGTGCACGCCTTCTGTTCGTAGGATCAAATCTTTCCTTGGTATGGTATTTTACTACCAGCATTTCCTCCCGAACTGCTCCTCCGTGGCTAAGCCCCTGTTCGCCCTTACAGCTGGACAAAAGAGGAGGGGGAGGTCGGCTAAGGATAAGAAGCCCCATGGCAGCTTCCGTAAGCTTACCTCCGCAGACTGGACGGTGGAATGTGGGGAAGCATTTGATCTGTTGAAGACGATGTTACTGGAGTGTGTGGTGCTTGCCCATCCAGACTTTGAGGTGCCTTTCATTTTGTCGGTCGACGCGTCTTTGGACGGACTCGGCGCGGTGCTGTCTCAAGTGCCCCGAGGAGAGTCCAAGGCCAGACCTGTTGGTTTTGCAAGCAAGTCCCTCAGTGCCTCACAGCGGAAGTATCCAGCTCATAGACTGGAGTTCATGGCGCTGAAGTGGAGTGTTTGTGAAAAGTTCAGCCACTGGCTGAAGGGTCAAAGCTTCACCGTTTGGACAGATAATAATCCGCTGACTTATCTCCTAACGAAGCCGAAGCTTGACGCGTGTGAGATCCGCTGGGTGTCTAAGTTGGCGTCTTACACCTTCGATCTCAAACACCTGCCAGGGAAGAAAAACGTGGTGGCGGATGCATTGAGTCGCGACCCTTTTTCCAAGCCCGTCAGTCAGAGGCTACTTAGGGAGCCCTACCCGGCCCTTGTTCAGGAAGCCGACGGGGTTGAGGGGGACTCTGTGCAGGATGTTTTCAGACTCAGTTGCCAGTCCCAAACACTGAGTAGTGCGCGATCTGGGTTTGCTTGTGATGCAGCTGAGGTCAGGGCTTTTTGTCAAGCCAAATGTGACTGGCCTGATGCATCAGTATTCACAGCACTCAGTTTGGTCCAGCACGTTCAGCATCTGTCGGGTGGTCAGGATACACTGCCAATGTTATCCACCGAGGAGCTCAGGTTGAGTCAGGAGCAGGACCCCTGCATCTCCAAGGTGTTGCCCTTTGTCGCTGTTCGGAAGCGGCCATCGAGGCGTGAGAGGCATGGTGCTGACCAGAAGGTCCTCAGGCTGCTGAAACAGTGGGAGAAGTTGGAAGTCAATGATGGTGTCTTGTACAGGGTGACAAAGGACCCAGTGTCCAAGCAGAGGAGGTCTCAGTATGTTTTACCTCTGAGTCTGAAAGACAAGGCACTGTCTGGCATCCACGATCACGCTGGTCATCAGGGCCAGGACCGTACTCTCTCTCTTGCAAGGCAGCGTTTTTATTGGCCTGACATGGAGAGGGATATCAGAGCATATGTCAGATGCTGTCGGAGATGTGTGTTTGGGAAGACCCCAGAGCCAGCTGCTTGCGCGCCCCTGGAGAGCATTAAAACCTCCGCACCGATGCAGCTTGTGTGTATGGATTTCTGGTCCGCTGAGGACAGTAAGCAGCGGTCGGTCGATGTCCTAGTGGTTACTGACCACTTCACTAAGCTTGCTCATGCATTCCCCTGCGCCAATCAGACAGCGAAGCAGGTCGCCAAGAAACTCTGGGATCATGTATTCTGTGTTTACGGGTTTCCGGAGAGAATACATTCTGACCAGGGCACAAACTTTGAGAGCAACCTGATTGCAGAGCTTCTCAGGTTGGCGGGTGTAGCGAAGTCCCACACGACGGCCTACCATCCTATGGGTAATGGCGGGACAGAGCGGTTTAATCGCACGATGGGGAATATGCTCCGTTCCCTTCCGCTTCAGCAGAAGCAACAGTGGCCTCAGCAGATCCATTCTCTCACGCTCGCGTACAATGCCACTGTTCACGAGACCACGGGTTACGCGCCTTTCTTCCTGATGTATGGGCGTGTCCCAAGACTGCCGGTGGATGTTATGTTCAGGCAGGTTTTGCATGACCCTCACGTTGTTGATTATGACTCTTATGCTCAGTCTCTGCTTTCCTGTCTAAGGAGTGCAATGGAGATCGCTCAGAAGCACTCCACGGCTGAGCAGCAGCATCAGGCGCGACAGTACAACAGACATGCCAAGGGCACTGTCCTGTCTGTCGGGGATCGTGTTTTGGTTGCGAACCAGAGTGAGCGAGGGAAGAGAAAGTTGGCGGACAAATGGGAGAACGGAGTGTACACGGTTGTCGGTGTCAACCCCAATATCCACGTCTACAAGATTCAGGATGCAGAGGGGCACACCAGGGTGGTGCACAGGAACCGTTTGTTGGAGGTCAACTTCTTGCCCCTCCCTGAGTTAGATCAGGGTGAGGAGTCCAGTACAACCAGTCAGTTGCTTGACTGCGCAGGGTCCAATGAGGAGGACAGTGCAGATGGCCTGACGGTCTCAGGGGATGCAGTGGGGCTAGCAGTCTCATCACTTGGAGACTCACCTAGATCTGAGTGGGCAGAAGCGGAAGAGTTCATTCCGTCTAGTCTGGTAGTCAGTCCTGTGGGGGCCACTGCTCAGTCTCCACCCAACACACACGCACCACACAACACACATGCACCACACATAGAGGCATCACACTCACTCGATGTAGGTGTTATATCTCACACTGATTCGCACACAGGGGCACCACCCTCACTCGATACAGATGTTGCAGCTCGCACTGTCTCACGCACACAAGCAGAGAGCGATGGTCGGGTTAGGACACGCACAGGGAGGGTGGTGAGGTCAGTGAACAGGTTAATAGAATCTATGGCTCAGATGCCATTTCTACGGAGTGTGAGGGTTTGAACTTTGATGGAGGTTGGAGTCATTCAAACTAGTTTAATGTGAGTTATTAGGTGTCTATCAGACAGGGTTGTTTTGGGCCAAGTGCATGGTGTGGCGTATCAGGCGTCACATTGATCTAGGGGAATACTGAGACTTGATCAACCTCATTATTTTCTGAACCTCGTAACCGAGGTAGCTCCTAAGTTGACTGGAGGACTAGGTCCTTCTTTTCACTTGTGCCAGTAGTCAGTGATGGGCTTTTCCTTTCCTCTTTCTCTTTTTATCCTGCTGTCAGGATGTTGGTGAATTTCAGGAGGGGTGAATGTAACCAGGTTAAAATTAATGTTTTTATTTTATTTTGTTTGAGTATGAAATATCACCAAATCCTGTTTGTGTGCTTTTATTTGTGTTTACTACATTTTATTTTATGTCATTATTTACTTTTATGTATGTTTTCCAACGACCGTCATATACGTGTACTGTCGCTTTAAGAGAGAGGTCTTGTGGGTACACGGAAGAGGGAACGCGGGAGAGGCCATTTTTGTTTTGTGGGAGGAGTCTCAAGCAGCAATCGAGCCGAGCCACGCGTGTTTCTTACCGTGGGACAGTTTTGCGGGTTGAGGAGAACGTAACCTTGAGTATCCCTGTAAGAAGATACTGCAAGCTGTGGGATAAAATACTTGTTTATCCTTTCTTACATCGGAGTCCCGTGGACGGTTTCTCCTTCTAACGCACACGAGTGGAGTCCGGGCAGTGGTTGAACTTCGACCCTCACGTCCGTAAGAAACACCGCTCCCGCTGGAGGACTGGACGGTTGTCGAAGGGTTTGAAACCAAAATAAATGGCAAGGTGAGCCAAATAGAGTCCTGTGTGTCCCCCCTCCTTCCTTGATTATGATGATGATGATGATGATGAGAGACTGAGGGCCCCCCATAACACCTGGGACCCCACCGAAAATAGAACACAACGCAGAGCTGATGATGGAAGTGACGGGCGTGCAGCAGGCTGACCAGCAGAGAACAGCATGGGACTGCCCCCGTTACACCTGCTACCCCACAAGACCGCCCCACCACCACCTGTGTACGACTATATGGACACCGCGGCTGCGGTGACAGCCCGCCGCCAACCTGACGACGGGCTCTGTTATTACCATGCCAGGTTTGGGGCAAAAGCAAAACAGTGTCGCAAACCCTGCAGTTACAGGGTTCAGGGAAACGCCAAGGCCGGCGCTCGTTAACGGCTATGGGCGCCGGCCGTGACTGCAAGCTGTTGTTCATCAGAGACTCCTTGTCGGGCCAGCGGCTGCTGTTTGACTCTGGCGCTCAACGCAGCATACTACCAGCACAAGCTGTGGACACAATGACCGACAGTCACGGCCCCCAGATGGACGCCGCCAACGGCACGTCCATTCGGACGTACGGTATCAGACATGTGGACGTGTGTTTTGGCGGCCGACGTTTCGGCTGGGACTTTGTGATGGCTGCTGTATCCACCCCGCTCCTAGGTGCGGATTTCCTCTGTGCTTTCAACCTGCTGGTGGATGTTAAAAACTGTCGCGTGATTGATGCCGTCTCTTTTGTGTCATACTCCTGCACGCTTGGGGGGGCTGGAGCGCTGTGCCTCGCTAACACACTCTCCACCGGGGATCCATACCAACGCCTGCTCGCAAATTTCCCCGAGCTCACCACACCCACCTACTCCTCGGCGGTGGCCAAGCACGGCGTGGAACATCATATCACCACAGTGGGCCCCCCAGTTTACGCCCGGGCCCGACGCCTCGACTCGGCCAAGCTCGCAATAGCCAGGGAGGAGTTTTCGACTATGGAGCGCCTCGGCATTGTCCGCCGTTCTGACAGCCCGTGGGCTTCCCCTCTTCACATGGTTACTAAGGCCGACGGGGGTTGGCGCCCGTGCGGGGACTACCGTCGCCTAAACAATGCCACGACCCCCGACCGGTACCCCATACCGCACATACAAGATTTCTCTACCCACCTGGCGGGCGCTGCCATCTATTCCAAAATCGACTTAGTGCGGGGGTATCACCAAGTGCCGGTCCACCCACTGGATGTCCCAAAAACGGCTGTCATCACACCCTTTGGGCTCTTTGAGTTCTTACGTATGCCTTTCGGCCTTAAAGGGGCGGCGCAGACGTTTCAGCGCCTTATGGATTCTGTGCTCCGCGACATGCCATTTTTGTTTTGTGTAGGTGAATTCTGGGGGGGCCTGTGTGGTGACCCACATCTATATAACGAAAGACATTCACCTAAGAGGACGGTGTACCTTTAAGGGAAGAGGCGAGGGGTCAGATAATGCACTTCCGCTTCCGGTTGACAGTTCAGTGTCGTCGTCGAATGTATGACATGCTAAGTTGGAGCTAGTAAACTACCTCGACTACGTCTACTCTCACGTCTCCTGTCTCGTTGTTTTCTAACTCCACACTACTAGCTATTATTGATAGCTAATACAGCTAACGTATTATTACTGTTACTTTTACCCACACAATGCGATGATTTCTTCCTTCATGTTTTGGTGTTTTCCGGCTACTTCCTGGATAGTTCTGAAATGCTTGACGGGCATAGCAACAGTAACTAATGGGGGGCGGGACTTTGCGAAAGGTCAATTAGCATAGGTAAATGCCCCCTCAAGCCCCATAAAAGGGCATTGGACTGCAGGGCTGTTGGCTCACACAAACATTGAAAAAGGTTGAGAGAAGTCGAGGATGTCCAAAAGAAAGTCTAAAGAAGGTGAAGCGCCGGATTCCACATGTAAAAATAAACAACTTCCGGTAGTCTGGGTAGCGTAGCGTAGCGGTCTATTGCGTTGCCTACCAACACGGGGATCGCTGGTTCGAATCCCCGTGTCACCTCCGGCTTGGTGAGAAGCCGGATGTGGGTATGTGTCCTGATCGCTGCACTAGCGCCTCCTCTGGTCTCTTTCTTTTTTTTTTTTAATTACCTGGCACTTAACAAGCATATCAAAAAAGACGTCGTCGGTGGGATCATCGCTGGCCTCGAGGCGCTTGTGTAGGGACATCGTATGGGGAGAACTTGTGTTGGAACTCGGGGCTGAAAGGAGAAAGCAAGGATGAGGAGTCGAGAAATATGAAAAATTAAACAACCATCAACTCTTTTTTAGCCCTCGCTCAACAGACATGGACATAGAAAGACATTACAGAACTGATACCTGGACATTGAGGCCATTATGACAATGATATTTTGGATTGATGTAGTATATCAAGACATAGTATAACACATTGAGAGCGGGGGTAAGTGGTTAAACACGGTAAGACTGAGTAGGAGAATAGAAGTTTGGGGTGGGTGGGGGGGTCGTATGTGTGTGGCATCTATCTAAAGGCCGATTCAAATTCAGTAGAATTATAACAGAACTGTGTGAGCGATACATTCAAAGGAAGCTATTTTTTTTCCATCCCATGTTTATATCTTTCACACTTCTGAGCTCCACCTCCTCTTGCACTACTATTACCTTGCGACTGGGCTGGCCCTTTGCTGGAGGAGGGGGGTGTGTAGGGTGGGTCGGAGCTGCTGAGTCGCAACCCAGGAAAACGACTCAAGCTGACTCTTTGGTCGTCCAGCCGATGGCCCTGGGAGCTGGCCAGCAGCTCCAGGAAATGACCAGGATCCGGGGACGCTGTCTTGCACTCTGAAATAGCTGTTCACCAAGATGGGGCGTGATCGGTGGACATCATATTTAAATGAAGGGAAAGGGAGCATTGTGGGTGGCTGAGCTTAAACGTCTCTCCTTTATTCTTGATGCAGAGTAAATGGTGTGCGTCTAATAGCACGCATTCAAATGGCACCAGGTAACTTTTTGGATTTCGGCCACACCTTTTGTATAACCGAGACATCCGAGGCACGTTGTTTTTCCTTCATGGCAGAAAGATGTATTTGTTTACATGAAGGGCTGTGTGATATGACGACACACTTCATGTGACGACAGAAAAATGTCTATTGCTTCATATTATCCCCTCATTTGTTTTGCAAATCATACTCTTTATGGCAATATTTCTCACCGCGTGGAGTCTGTCTAATCTCTTAGATATATATGAGAGAGAGAGAGAGAGAGAGAGAGAGAGAGAGAGAGAGAATTTGTATGTAGGCACCGGGCAAAATTTTGATATCGGAAGTGTTCTGGTTTCTGTTTTAGTCCAAGTAGTATTGACCAATCACTTTTTTTGGGGGGGGGGGGGATTTTCTCCCCAATTGTACTCGGCTAATTACCCCACTCTTCTGAGACGTCCCGGTCGTTGCTCCACCCCCTCTGCCAATCCGGGGAGGGCTGCAGACTACCACATGCCTCCTCCGATACACATGGAGTCGCCAGCCGCTTCTTTTCACCTGACAGTGAGGAGTTTCACCAGGGTGACGCAGCGCATGGGAGGATCACGCTATCCTCCCCCTCCTCCTGAACAGGCGCCCTGACCGACCAGAGGAGGCGCTAGTACAGCGACCAGGACACATACCCACATCCGGCTTCCCATCCGCAGACACGGCCAATTGTGTCTGTCGGGACGCCCGACCAAGCCGGAGGTAACGCGGGGATTCGAACCGGCGATCACCGTGTTGGTACGCAATGAAATAGGCTACTACGCTTGACCAATCACATGAGTAAGCAGTGCATTCTACAGGAACACACAAGTATTGGTGTTTGAGTAGCGTGGGGAGAAATGTTTGACTCGTGTCGACTATTTGTGGAACAATCCGGTCGTAGACGTCATCTCTCGACTCGAACTCCATTCTCGCATTTCACGTCGCTAATCCAACGGGTGGACAATAATCCAACTGTGGACAATAATCCAACCGTGGACAATAATGAAGGGCGCACAGAATTAGACGTCTCCACAGGAAGTGGAAGCGAGCAGCCTGCAGCTTACTGGAAGCCCTGAAATACTGGCCATTGTTCCCAGACCATTTAGCCTCCGGGTTCCGAGATTGGCATCTGTCCATATTTTGTGCGGACTACATTAATAGATCACACATACTTGTCGTCAGCTCTCCTCTGAGCCCCGTCCTTGGTTAAACAGAGAGCACAGGGGAGACAATGAGAGACTAACGTGACCAGAAACGACAGCAAACCGCATTAGAGACTAGAGACTGTGTTTATTTATGTTGTAAACCTAATTCATGTGCACCCGTTTGATTTCGGGGGGGGGGGGGGGGGGTGCAGAAGGTGCAATGCACACAGGCGCCACATCAGCGGGGGCGCCAAAAGACTGTACGCAAAAATAAATAAATAAAAATATAACATGTAACTATATATTCTAATCCAAAATTATCATAAGTAACAATATTTAGAAATATTACACTTTTATAAACAAAAAGGCTACACTGTACTTTTGGCACCCCTGCTGATGCGGCACCTGTGCATTGCACCCTCTGCACCCCCCCCCCCCCACCGTTGCGCCCCTGTTAATGGTCGCACTCCTCTGCTCTCTGTGGCTCAGTGAGGGGGTGGTGGGAGGGGGGGGGTCGTCCACAGACCACAAACTATTTATTCATCGAATTAACAGAAAATGTGCTATATTGTGATCGGTATCGTTACCGGTACATGAAATGGCCTGTATCAGGATATGAGATTTCGGTCATATTTGGTCACGGCCCTATAGATAAGCCCGAGCTCAAAAGGCTGTTGCAGACAAAGAGGAGTTCTGTTCATAGAAGAGGTACAATAAATCTTGTAGTATGAGATTTACTGAATTCAGAAATAGGAAAATAAAGCGATCTCTACACTTCCCGGGAAGTTTCCTTCCTGGTGGTAGGTGGACAAAATGCTTAGCAAAAACATGAATTCTGAGGAGCTGATCTGAACAGTATCCCACTATCATCATGCGACCAAATATTAAAGCAAAAAAAGAAAATTACCTGGTGCCGCTTAAACAAGAGACCTGATCCCTATTAGCAATTTGAAACTGCCGTGTGAATTTGAACGTAATTATTTTTTTTAATCACATAAAAAACAAGTTTTTGAAAGAAGGAAAGAAAAGGAGTTGGGGGGAGCACAGTAAGATAGGAAAATACAGGCGTGTGTGGTAAGAAGGGCATTTTTTTTTTGGCCCCCCCCCCTTTTCTCCCCAATTGTACCCAGCCAATTACTCCGCTCTTCCGAGCCATCCCGGTCGCTGCTCCACCCCCTCTGCTGATCCGGGGAGGGCTGCAGACTGGTACATGTGGAGTCGCCAGCTGCTTTTTTGTACCTGACGGTGAGGAGTTTCAATAGGGGTACATAGTGCGTGGGAGGATCATGCTGTTCCCCCCAGTCCACCCCCCCCCAAATAGGAGCCCCTGACCAACCAGAGGAGGCGCTAGTGCAGTGACCAGGACATATCCACATCCGGCTTCCCACCCGCAGACACAGCCAATTGTGTCTGTAGGGGCGCCCGACCAAGCCGGAGGGAACACGGGGATTCGATCCCATGTTGGTAGGCAACGGAATAGGCCGCCACGCTACCCGGACGCCCCCATGTAGGGCATGTTTTGATGAGAACGTGTGCAAAAGAGAAACCCTTTAGAAACTGAGTCATCTTACTACACACCAAGATCAAACTAATGGAGGAGGCACACATTTGTTTTTTTAAATGACGATGACAAGTATCTATGAGAACATGCTCTGTTCACACCAGTTGTGGGACAACAGAAAGGATCACTGAGACAACTTGATAAAGTATCTTACATCAAGGCCCAGCTTCCTCATTTAGTCGCAGACCCACTGAAAGTTTCTCATATTTCAATCTTACGCCAATGAGTTATTCTGAAGAGCATTCAGAGGGAAATGAAAGAAAGGTGAATCAGTTCATCCAGACACGACATTGATGAAGAGAAACGTCTCATCGCTCATCTAAGTGACCTCTTCAGTCTCAACTGACTGCAGGTATCCCCACCCTTATAAATAATACAGTGGCATAATGACCGAAACCAACAAACACTTTCATATGCAAATATAGGTGTGACCATTAACTGGAGCTTCAGTGGCCATGTTTCCTGTTCACACAGGATTGGGGAATGATTGCAATTCCCGCATGGTAAGAATGCGACAGATGTACTCTTAGCCCCCCTCCTCGGTTCAGGGATGGTCGTTCCCTCTTCACACAGACGGCCTCTTTGACTCCCCGTTCAAACCAGCGTTCCTCCCTATCAAGGATGTGCACATCCTCATCCCTGAAAGAGTGGCCACTGGCCTGTAGATGGCGTAGGCTGTGGAGTCCTGGCCTGGTGTGTTAGCTCTCCTGTGTTGTGCCATCCTCTTGGCCAGCGTCTGTTTAGTTTCCCCGGTGTACAAGTCACGGCAATCCTCCTGGCGCTTAACAGCGTACACTATTTGTGCCGGGGGACCCGATCCTTGGGGTGGACCAATTTCTGTGTGTTTCGGGGTTCGAAGGCAGCTGAGACGCGATGTTTGGATAATACACATCTCAACTGTTCCGACACCCCCGCCACATACGGAATCACCACTGGTTTACGTTTTGACAGCTGGTAGATCTGTCGCCATTTTACAACGCTGTGATTGCAACCATTCCCTAATCCTCTGTGAATAGTACACATGGCCACTGTAACTCTAATTAATGGTCACACTATATTTGCATATGAAAACTGTTTGTTGGTTTCAGTCATTATGTCACTGTACTGTTTATAAGGGTGGGGGGGTACCTGCAGTCAGCTGAGACTGAAGAGGTCATTTAGATGATGATGAAACGTTTCTCTCCATAAATGTTGTGTCCAGATAAACTGATTCACCCTTCTTTGATTTTACTTCCTCTCTTCATGGAGAGGGTTGATTTTTCCAAATGGGGGGGGAAATCAGGGCGTATTTACAAATCAAGTCTTCACTTGTGAAGTACAACGCTGATGTTGAGAAACGAGTGGGGGAAAAATGGCTTCTTACACCAACTTCCATACAGTGTGAACACAGGGTCAGACACAAGGTAAGGGGGGGCGGGGTAACTCACATTTCCTCTCGACTACAGGTGGGGTGGAGGAGGGAGAGGTGGGGGTAGGAAGGAGGCACTGGCCGTCAAATAGGGAGCACCTTTGGTCGTCCATTCTGTTGCCCTGAAAGCGAGACAGGAGGTCGAAGAAGCTGTCTTCTCCCAGAGTGTCCCGTGATCTGGGCTGCAGTTTAGTAAAAAGACAGAAAGCTCACGTTTTACCAGCAGTTCTGAAAACATCAGAAACGGACTTCTGGGAGGGGGTCGGTATGTTTCACATAGTTAAGCTGTATTTTGGTTAGTAGCTATAAACCTGCAGCTCTACAGCTGCAGAGCTTTACAGTATCATCCATTAAATTATAATGGATGTTAACTGTGCTTTTTTTCCATTCTAATGTAATTTCAAAGGATTTCAAAATGAGGGGGGAAAACCCTGAATAAATAGCACTCTTACTTTCAAACTACTGAATTACTTTGGCCTCTTAATAGTACTGCTGTATGGAAAAGTTGGGGCATCCTCAAAAATGAGACTAAACTCCTACACTAACAGAGAAAATGTGGTTGTACTTAAGTTTATGTACACCTCGGCTTGGCTTACATTTTGCGGACTACCAAAAATGCAGTTAACATTTTTTGCAACACACCATTGAGGAGCGCACTATAAAAACACAGAGGACATTCTAGAAACAGCTGTCGCGGACAACAGAAAAGCACCTTAGCCGACGGCGGCGTGTCCGACTCGGGGGCTGAACGCTCGTTTCTCTCCTCACGGCCTTTGTTGGGGGACTTGCTGCCCTTCTGCTTCTTGCTTTTAAGGCGGTGAAAGAGGAAAAGCTTCGTGGAAGCCTTGATTGTGTTGTTCCTTGACGACTTAGTTAACGCATCTTCGACCCAGTCCTGTGCACAAATACAGACTCAGACCATTAGAAAGACGGAAGTGATGTATTTGCAGTATTATGCACATATAAAGCCATGCACTTTCAACACAGTGGCTTGTGGGAGTGCATGATTCTGATATCTTTGCGCCCTGCTCTGAGGCGTAATCACAGCTCCAAAGTGATCCCACAAAAGTCCTTAATGGAAGGATGTATACCCATTTATTCTTTAGATAGGCAACTACTATAAGAGTAACGGCAGTCCCTTGTTATTGCGGCCACACACTGCATGTAATTCTGTATACGAGTAAAAAAAAAAAAAAGCCCACCGTGCCCACCCACCATCTATCTAGCAACAGAAAACTGCAAAAACAGCTCTTGATTAGGAGGTGAACTCATTATCTGGTTTGGAAATTGTTTAAAAAAAAAAAGTAATTTGGAAAACTCTTATAAACTCAACATCAGCTATTTAAGTAAAAGCTGAAACGGCTACACGATTTCTTTTTGTATCCTTGCCAAGCAGGAAGAAGATGGAAAAACACTCGGGGATAGAAAAACCCCCCCCTTTGATTCAGAAGGTTTTTCACCTTCAAGTTGTGTGTTGTGTTTTGTTTTTTTGTTGTTGCAAAAGTCATTCAGTTTCCTTTACACAATGCCATGTTTTTGTACTCATCCCTGGCTGTACATACTGAATGGGTCTGCATTTGGTCAATTGACATTTTGTCGGGGCTCGGTCTTAACAGCTCCAAATTTTCTTCACCGTCTCTTCTCCCTGGCAGGCACTTGGCTTCTGAAAGAAAGGCACAAGATACAGTAGTGTTGCTCCTTCCTGTTAGCTAAATGACACTAGTAACGATGATAATAATAATGATGATGATGATTATCATCATCATATTAGTAAGTCAAGCACTTTTCTGTTAAAATCCAGACTATTTATTTATTTATTTTCTCCCCAATTGTACTTGGCCAGCCACTCCACTCTTCCGAGTCATCGCAGTCGCTGCTCCACCTCCTCTGCTGATCAATCCGGGGAGGGCTGGCGACTCCACATGCCTCCTCCGATACATGTGGAGTCGCCAGCCGCTTCTTTTCACCTGACAGTGAGGAGTTTCACCAGGGGGACATAGCGTGTGGGAGGATCACGCTATCCCCCCCCCCCAGTCCCCCCCCCCCCGAACAGGCGCTACTGCAGTGACCAGGACACACACCCACATTCGGCTTCCCTCCCACAGACACGGCCAGTTGTGTCTGTAGGGACGCCCGGCCAAGCCGGCAGTAACATGGGGAGGTAACATGGATTTGAACCCGCGATCCCCGTGTTGGTGGGCAACGGAAAAGTGCTGACAAAATTAAAGAAACTTAAAAGGGTATTAACACACCATCAGCTTTATTAAATGAGAAATTCCTGCAGGCGGCTGCCCCCCCACCCCACCAAAAAAGGAAAAGCTGCAATTGTGACACTTCATAACCATTTTTTCTTTCCTCTTGTGAAGCCACAGGTCACTTTAAGCTACTTAAAGGGACAGTTCACCCCAAAAATCAAAAATACATGTTTTTCCTCTTACCGTGCTATTAATCCATGTAAATCGTTTTGGTGCGAGTGGCCGAGTTTCGGAGATATCGGCCGTAGAGATGTCTGCCTTCTCTTGAATACGGTTTCATATAGGAACTATTTTCTTAGACCGAACTACACCTACATGAAACTGCTCACAACAAGGTATGTGGATTATCTTGAGCAGGGATGGGCAACATAATCCAGAAAAGGCCGGTGTGGGTGCAGGTCTTTGATCCAAGCAGTTACACACCTTATTCTATTAATCAGCCAACATTCTTTGCTAAGGACTTTAATTTGTAGACTCAGGCTTGTAACTGATTGGTTGGAACAAAGACCTGCACCCACACTGGCCCTTTCTGGATCATGTTGCCCATCCCTGATTCTTCCAATTTTAGTATATGTATTGTCGAAGCAATACTCAGCCCTGATTCTTGAGTAACCGGGTCATGGTTTCTGGAAAGAGACATTGCTGTTGAGTTTTTCAAATATTTTTTTTGTTTTTTTTGCTGCTTTGTGCAACACAAACCGAGTGCCATTCAGGTCCTTTGTATTCGCGCGAACGCAGACATCTCTATGGCTGATATCCCCAAAACTCAGCAACTCACACCAAAACAACCGAGGTGGATAAATGCCACTACGGGTAAGTGGAAAAACATGCATTTCTGATTTTTGGGGTGAACTGTCCCTTTAATAAATAAATAAATAAATAAAAAAGTGGAAGCGGGGGTCACCAAGTGTCCAAAGCTTGCTCTGTTCTTTGTTGGAGTTTTTTGCACAACAACCAGTAGCAGACTAAAGAGACATTTTCTGTCGTGATGAGAAAAAGCCGAGACACAATAGCTGGAACAAGACAAATAATAGGTCATTTCACCAAGTCAGAATCATGCGGGGATGACCCAATTAAAAACAGAGCCTGTAAAGGCAGAAAATAATCCAAACAACTTGTCCAGGCTGGATTCCTGTAGGTTGGGAAGAAATGATTGCTAGCAATCAGTTTTGATACAAGTAATCGACCATATATAACTGCCCCTGCTATACAAAAGTAGAAAATTGCACACACCAACCTAGATATGAATAGGGGCTCGTCTGAAACAGCATGAGGGAGGGAGCCAAAACTCATCTTAATCCTCGCATGTGATCTTAAGAAAATGTGAAGATCAGATCTGGGTATTGATTTCAAGATACTATTAACCTAATACTAACTGAATACTGCTTCAATAAGTCCTTTGCTGTTCCGCTTTGCAGTGAGAGATTTTTTCTGGACAGCTTGAGTTTTTTTTTTTTACTTTTGCAAATGTCTCAAAAACAAGGTGTGGGGATTTACCTGGAAGGGTGTGGCAGCCCTGGTGACTTTCTGGCAAAGCAGATCTGTTGGTGTTGGTGTTGCTGTAACTGTTCAGATGGATGTTGGGGTTAGACTTGAGGCCGACTACAAGGCGCAGATCCGACAAGTTCATCCGGGCTGTGACCTCTCCACTCTTGTCTCCTGTCTGGACCAAAGACATGGTACAGGACATGCAGAGGAATCCCCCTTCGTGAACACAATCACCTTTTTTGAACACAGGTATGTTTCAAATCCAAAGGCACTATCAGCAAATGTTGAATTATTTCACATCAGAATCAAAATGATCTTTATTTTGCCAAACATGTTTGCTCATACATGGAATTTGACTCCGGTTCAGTGGCTCTCAATGTACTTACATATGAAAGCAAGGGAAGCCCAAATCGAAGATCATATTTATTATGTTACTGCTGGTATTAAACTGATGTTGTACAGTTGTAACACAATCTAGCTTTACTGATCATACTTCTGATTGGTACTAGAAAAAACATAGCCAGGCATCAATTAAAAACACGAAAAAGAAACAAGCTAGCCATGGCACATAGAATACACATAATACACTTTAACTAGGGTCTTTGTCATCTATGAATTTGTGTACAAGCAGGTTTTTTTTATTATTTGTAACTAATTGGTAGTGACCACAGTTCCTGAAAGAAACCAATACTGCCATTTTGCTATGTGCTTTATAAATCTATATACTATGGTTATAATACATTACAGCAAACCGCCACCAGATGGGGGTGTGATCTGATTAGAGAGCCTGATTGGAGAGAGAGAGAGAGAGAGAGAGAGAGAGAGAGAGAGAGAGAGAGAGAGATTGTGTGTGTGTGTTTTTTGGGGGGGGGTAAATACTAAACAATCACCTCTCTGGCAATTTCCAGATGCTTCTCAGCAAAATGTATGGCTTGCTCATGATTCCCCAAGGCAGTGTAAGCATTCCCGAGACTCCAAAATGCTCTGCCCTCGCCGACCCTGCAGCAAGGCACAAGAGGAAGCAATGTGAGCAACTCAAACGGGGATTACGCAAGACCGGGGTTTCTTATGCCGTTTTTTCCTCATTCGTGTCTAGGATCCAAGGATAGAGGATATCATATATTGTTGTATATTGTACAAATCGTAAAGCCTTTCGGGACTATAATGTGATTTTTGAGCCATACAAATACACTTGACTTGAATGGGTGAGGCAGACTGTTAGATATATGTGGGCTTTGTATACTACAGACAGTTGAGTGTGCATTTAATGTTCTACAGAAATTAACATGAATACAGTTGAAGGTGCAGCACGCTATCATTAAAACATGTGGAAACAGGCAAAGGAAAAAGGACAGCTGTGTTACGAGTGAGGAGTTCAGAAATAGTGAATCCTTGGTGTTTTTCCTCAAGAATTATATTCATGAGTAAAATTCTAAGTGGATTATTGAAAGAAAGAACAGACCGCATTGTGTTTTAGCTACAGCACGGAAATAACACTGCCGAGGTTAAGGGTTTGATTTGCATGGAGGTCTATATGCAGAACAGTATGTACACTCTGGACAGAACCACCGCCAAATGGTATTTCGGGTTACATACCGATCTTTGAGCTCCTGAGCGATGATCAAGTGTTTGAGGTGATAGTCAATGGCTCTCTCGTAGTCCTGGAGTAGCGTGTAGGTGTTCCCAAGACTGTAACAGGCCTGGGCCTCCACTGCCCTGTCCTTCAACAGCCTGGCTATCTGCAGAGTCCTCCTGGGGGCAGAACGCAAGGAGAGGAGGAGGGGGCGAGTCAAAAGAATGTCCAGGGTGGGAGCGGAGGAATGATACTTATCTTGTCGGCTCTCCTCTCCCTTTGCTGCTTTATCTTTTGAGTTGGGTCGGAAACACACTGGAGTAAAAGGATTTCAAGCACAAAACACTCGTCTTCTACTCCAAATTTAATCCAGGAGTTAGTTATGTCACCTACATTACCACAGCGGGGAAACTATATCAGCACTTTCCTGGGGTTAACGGAGAGAAAAAGTAAACTGTACAACATCACGTAAATGATCACGATCATGTGTCGTATCAGAATCATCTTTATTTGGCCATATATGTTTATACATGCACGGAATTTAACTCCGGTTTAGTGGCTCTCGGTGTACTTGCATAGAACAATAATGCTGGAAAACATCTGCCCATCCGTGTTCGTCTCCTCCAGGTTTTGTTGCCCTCAGGTCTCTTTACTCACTTGTAATGACTGGCCGCCAGATCAAACTGGCCGAGGAAGACGTGAGCGTTGCCCAGGTTGCAGTGGGCTCTCCTCTCAGCGGACCTGTCCCCAAACTCTTTGGCGACCAGGAGACGCTGCCGAACAGAGCAGACAACAGCGTGCACAGTTACAATCTGCCATTAAGGACCAAAAGCAACACAACAGTGAGGAAAGAGCCAGAATAATAACACTTATTAGCATGACTGCACAACGACGTCACCTCAAAAGGGGCCATGTCTAAAATGGTCTGTTGTCACTGCAAAAACGATATAGCTGAGCAAGTCGGACAGGCTTAAAAAAAAAAACACGAACAATCTCATCTTGTTTTAAGAATAATTTACTCATCAAGAACTCAATAAGATTTTTACAATTTAGGAATATTTATCGTGTCAAGAAATTATACCTTACTGCTCTGGTACACTACTGAGCTTATTTGGGGGGATTTTCTTACTTGCATATGCAAAATTTTGCCTCAGTTTTGACATGCCCCTTTTTGCTGTGACAAAGCCCATTTTAACCAGTGATTAACCATGAGGGGTAGCTGAGTAATGGTGATTGAAACAAAGTAAATTCAGGGCCCCCCCCTCCCCATATTTTTGCTATTTAAACCCACAGGAGCCAGGCTGGCTGAGTATTTTTGTCATTTCCAGGACCCAACCCCCCCCCCCCAAAAAAAACACTTTGTATGCACTGCAGTTCTCAGTGAACTATACAGCCAGCACAGCGAACCGGTATCTACTGAAGGCATCTGAAAGACAGATGACGGATGTCCACAGACATGCTGGTTACCTTTCCATTTCATTTTGCTTGTTTCATTTTGACTTGTAGTTATCATTGACCCTGCTAAAAAATGACGTATAGCCCCTTTAATGAGATGCTTAGGACCACAGCCTGCTAAAAAGAGAACAATATTTACAGCGATATGAAGCAGATGTTATGCAGTAACTGGTTGTATTAATAGTCTGCAGCCTACTTTTTCGTGGGCGGCAACAGCGTTTTCGAAGTCGCCCATCAGATAGTAAGTGTTCCCAAGGTTGCCGTAGGTCCGACCTTGTGCCGCCCGATCACCCAGGTCCATCGCCAAGGCCAGGTTTGCTCTTTACAAGAAACGACATTGGCACACGGAAGAAATCAGATTCATTTTCAACAGGTTGCATGCTGTTTGCTTACTCATTTCAAAGTAATTGCAGAAACGTTAACAGTTTCAATGCTTCCAAGTGCCAGAAATGTAGGCCTTTCACATTCCTGCTTAGTACATACGATGTCTGAACAAGAACATCTTTACATGCAGCCTAACTTGAGCTGGGGATGGCAGGAAATTCCACACACGCCACCATTTCCAGAACCTTTTTTTTTCTTTTCTTTTTTTTCCTTCTTCCCCAGACCTTCTTGGGGAACACACCCAAACCTTCCCTGGCACTAAGCAGTCAGCCGGGTTTCATAACAATGTGCTCATTATGCTGTATAATGAATGACGAGGACACCTTTACTGTAAATCCAACTGCGGCGCCATCATCCAAATGACTCAAGGTTAAGCTCACCAGGAAGCTTCTGAGGTTTAATCCTTTGTAAACACACTAAGAAATGCACAGGAATTACCATAAAACAAAAATCTAAGTATTATTTGTATTCAAAACAAAGAAACTGATCAGTAAAATGGGATCTTTGCGAGGTAAATGTCGTCACGTAACGCACACAAACCGTAACTCATCACTACTGGACTCACTTGAGTGTGACATCAAGCAAATAAAGTATTTTCCACTCAGCACGTTGACCAAATATTAAACAAATCAGGCGCTCCGGTGGGTACAGCTAACTTCCATCCATCCTGACCGGACAAGTCGGCTTCCTCATGTCACATCTCACCCGTGTTTAACTTCATTCAGTGTCATTTGCTTTTCTTTTGACCCGAGTACAAAGAATTTTCCCTTCCCTTCACCCTCGGTACCCGATTATAGGAAGCTCTGGATAGCGAATAAACAGCGGTCGATTTTGTTTTTCCCCTGGTTTATAGACGCTGGTAGTTTATTTTGTTTGTTTATTTGTTTGTTTTCCTCTCTGCAAAGCCGTCCAATGGATGTGATGGGATTTGCATCATTGGTATAATGAGGAACAATCGTACAAATTGTCATAATGACTCTGACATGTTTAAAGAAAATGGCATTTGCTCACACAAAAAGGGTCCTCCATGCCCCCCCTCCCCCATTTTCAGATAGTTTGGACTACTAAACTGTGACTTTGAGCCTTGAAAACATATTTCAATTCTGCCAGTATGGACGTTAGACAATATACCGCAAACTCATTGAGTGTGCCACCTTTTAATCAATCCTATTAGGGAAAAATAAAAGTTATTCAATTACTTAAAGGGGCCAGTGTTAAGAAGAAAATGAAGAGGAAACACTGCTACCAACTCACTCGTAGTACTGTGTAGCTTTCTTCAGGGCTATCCTGGCGTCCTCAGGGAACTCTCCTGGCTCGGCGCCAATCCAGCAGATGCTCTTGCCCTTTGCGTGGTAAACGTTCCCAAAATTATAAAGTGCCCGGGCCTGCCCAACCTATAGCACAGAGACCAGATTTTCACAGAAGGAAACCAAAGTTACCCTCACTGTAATTATACACTTAAAAATACCCTGACGCCAGACCCTCAGTTTGCATGCGGGCTAGACTATTCCTGATGGCGGTAAGCATTCGCTTTAAAGGCGCAGCTCATACCAGAGCTGTGCACTGGCTGTGGGGTATGATCTAGAACAAATATGCACCCATCAGTTTATGCAAAAGCATGTAATTGAAGCAAATGGACCTTTTAAAACCAAACAAATTAAGTGTTTTCAGTGGCTTTAAAGCTACAATTCTGGAGATATATATATGCAAACTAATTTCCTTTTGGATACTTATTTTTGTGTATTTAAACTGATAGCTTACTGAAAATTGTGAATGCTTTTGTACTTATTTGAATGGTTGCCGTCAGGTAAAACTTTCCTGGGAAAAATAAGATGTGGATAGACAGCATTTTACCTAGCATAGCAGCCAAATCTAGAAGAATAAAGGGGGCAGCGGCAGGTTAGAAAACTAACTAAAGCGGTTGTGGGTGACAAGCAGCTATGGCAGACCAAGCTCATTAAAGAGCTTTATCAATAGACATGACAATATTGACAGCTAAAACTCAGCTGTTAGCAATGTTTTAGCATTTTTTTTTGTTTGGCAGTGGGGAGGGATGCTGACAGTTTCATTTCAAACGGACCCTCTGGAGTTTGGAGTGCTCAAACACCACTTTAGCCCCCACATATCACCACATGTGCAAATAAGCCAAGCAAAATCAGCAATCTTAGGTATTTTAGCTTTAAAGGCACAATTGGCAACTGATGCACACAGCAGCCGTCCGCCCCACTTTTGCCGCCGTTTTCGTCAGACTGAGCATTCACCTTATTACTTGCGGATGAGAAAACCAGTCAACGCCAGCCGCTTTCGATTCCTTCAGGCTTTCAGACGTCTCCATTTCTCCAATGGATTCACAATGTTGACCCGATGGTGAGATGTGTCACATCACATTACTCACAGTACATAGCCATGACGGCACATGCCACTATGGATAGTATTTTCAATTTCCGAACGTTGTTGTTGTTTTCAGCTCATATCTTTCCATGTTAAAATAATCTTCCGCACAGTTTAAAGATTTAATACCGTTACTTAAAAAATAAGCTTGGGTTAAACCAAATCTACCCCCCCCCTTTCTCCCCAATTGTACTTGGCCAATTACTCCACTCTTCCGAGCTGTCCTGGTTGCTGCTCCACTCCCTCTGCTGATCAGGGGAGGGCTGCAGACTACCGCATGCCTCCTCCGATACATGTGGAGTCGCCAGCCGCTTCTTTTCACCTGACAGTCAGGAGTTTCGCCAGGGGGATGGAGCGCATGGGAGGATCATGCTAACCCCCCCCCCAGTTCCCTCTCCCCCCGTACAGGCGCCCCTACTGACCAGAGGAGGCGCTAGCGCAGCAACCAGGACACATACCCACATCCGGCTTCCCACCCGCAGACACGGCCAATTGTGTCTGTAGGGACGCCCGACCAAGCCGGAGGTTCCAAATCTACATTTGTACAGATGTGTTATCCCTACCCAAGAAAACAGAGGACCACGGCTCTGAGATGTTATTCCAACAGAAGCTGGACCAAACAAGTCAGAAGCTGACTGATACTATGCAAGACTGGCAGTGCGTTCCCAAGCAATGTTGGAAGTTCAACATCTAAAATGAACCCCATGTTACAGCCGTGCTGAAATTTAGTCCCCCCCCCCCCCCGAAATATTTCCTCTTGATTTTTCATAGTATGGCCCACCTTATCGTACATGGCTCGGGTGATGTCCAAGTGTCTTTGGCAACAAACCACTGCTTCATCAAACCGCCCCAGAAGCTTCAGCGTGTTCCCAAGATTGCCACTGGCTTTGGCTTCTCCAAGTTCATCTCCAATGGTTCTGGGGTAAAGGAAATAAATAAATGACTAAAAATAGGCAAGTTGCTATGGTAATGCTGCTTCAATGAGTCCCACAATCAAATTGAGGCCTGCATCAGGAGAGATTCAGGGTTGGTGAATAACTACAGAAGTCCATTGTTTTAGTTTTCAAAGGATCACAGTGACCACTGAGAGCTAGTTATGAAACAGTACCCTGGCAACAACAGTTACTTTTATTACCACACAGCTAGGCTGGTGGAATTAGTCTTGGTACAGATTCAATGGCTGTAACAATACATCACATACAACACCAGTGCAAACATAAAGGACACAAGTGCAAAAAGAAAAACATACAGTACACAGCTCCACATACACATACAGTACAACTAGACCAACTTTTGCGTATTTATCAACTGTACAGCTTTGGGGAAGAAGCTCCAGTTAAGGCGTTCTGTCCTGCCCCCTAGTGACCTGTACCTTCTGCCAGAGCAAAGACACAGAAGAAGATGATGAGCTAGGTGGAGAGGGCCATCCGTTATCTTGCTGGCGTGTGAGATGGTGCGTTGTGTGCGTATGGAGTCCAGTGTGGGGAGTTTGCAGTCTATGAGCTTTGGTGCTCTGGTGATAACTTTGCCCATTTCCTTATCGTGCGCTTAGATGTGTTTCTGTGCCAGACAGTAATCGATAGTGACAGGATGCTCTGGATTACGGCTGTGTAAAGTGGACTAGCAGACCTTGCCTTACTGTGTTTTGAGTTGCCTCAGGAAGTAGAGTCTCTGTTTGGCTCTTTACTTTTTGCATTTGATGGTTGGCGATGACGTCCCATTTCAGGTTATTGCTGATAAATTTGCCAAGGAACTTGAAGGAGTTGGTTATTGTAACTGGTTGGCTGTTGATGAGGATAGGTGCTTTTACTCATTGTTTTGTTCTGAAGTTGAGGATCATTTCAGTAGTCTTTGTTTCGTTTAGGACCAGGTCATGTTCCTTGCACCAGCTGACTGACCTTTCTACCTCCAGCCTGCAGGCATCTTTATTGTCTTTTGAGATCAATCCTATAATTGGTGTTGTCCATGTACTTCAGAATCCTGATGGAGTCTGATGTTGATCTGAAATCATTGGTGAAGAGGGAGAAGAGCAACGGGGACCCAACGCATCCCTGTGGCGCCTCAGTGCTGGTGGTGAGGGGGTGGGAAGTGATGTTGACTCTGACAACTTATAGCTCCTGTCTTAACAAATCCAGGATCCGGAGGGACTGTGAGGTGTCAACACATCAATGTCCTGGAGTTTCCTGAACAGCTTGAAAGGGTCGATAGTATTAAAAGCAGAACTGAAATCGATGAACAGAAATCTTGCATAGGTATGTTTGGACTCAAGATGTTGGAGGATGAAGTGCAGTGCCAGGTTGACTGCATCATCTGTGGACCAGTTTGGGCAATATATGGGTCCATCAGGGGGGATGTGATTGATTTAATGTGTGCCAGAACTAAGCACTCAAATGCCCTCATGGCCACTGACGACAAGCCCAAAGGCCTGTAGTCACTGAGGCCAGATATTTTGCAGCTTTGGGAATGAGGATGATAATAGAATATTTCTAGGGAGCTGGGACCTTTTGTTGGCTGAGTGAGGAATTATAGATGTCCGTGAAGACTGGGGCCAGTTGGTCTGAGCAGTGGCTTACTAAGCCTGGGGTGGTCTGGGCCTGCTGCTTTGTTTTTGTTCAGCTCACGAAACACCCTTCTCACTGTATTTGTTTCAGTTGTGAATGGTGGTGGTAGGTTGAAAATAGCCATGTGCTCGTAGTGGGCCTCTCAAACCGGGCAAAAAAAGAAAGAAAAAGAGTTCAACCTGTCTGGTAGTTCAGTGGTCTGCATCAGTGGGGATAGGTTAGGTGACTTTTTTTTTCCTTTTCTTTTTTTTGTAATTGGTCTGTTCCTGAAGACTTCTCCATATTGCCTTGGGTTTTTTTGGCATACGATGCTTTTGTTTACTTAATGCAGATCTGAGTTCATATTTTGCTCCCTTGTATTTTTCCATGTCCCCCACGTTTGAATGCTGTGTTTTTCTAGATTAGGTCGTGTGAGAACCAGGGTTTACTGTTACCAAATGGCATAGGTATGCAGACGTTCTCACAGAAGTCGAAATATGATGTAACTGTGTCTGTGTATTCGTCTAGGGTTTCGACATGACTCACTAAAATTACTCCAGTCGGTGCACTCAGAGCAGCCTCTTCCTGTTTCAGTTGTATCCTCTGACCAGTTTTTAACAGCTTTGGTTTGGGGTTTGACGGCCCGTACCTTTTGTCTGTAGGTAGGAACCAAGTGTAGCATTGTGTGGTTGGATATTCCCAGGGGCGCTTTAGTGTGTGCGCGATAGGCGGATGTTATTGTGTTGTAGCAGTGGGCCAGGATCTGATTTTCTCTCGAGGGGCAGTCAGTTTGTCGTTTCATAATTAGAGAGTTCTTCAGATAAGTCGGTCCGGTTGGGATCTCCCAACACCGTGATGCTGCACTCAGGGTGGTCTCGTTCCAGGTCGAAGATGTGTCATGCCAGCTCATTAATGGCCCGGTCGCTGATCTCCATTACCTGTGTAGGTGGAATGTAGACTCCTGTTATGATCACCGGGGTGATATGGTCTGTGTTTGATGGAAATGTATTCCAAGTGGGGTAAACAGTGCTTATGGGGAAGAGCGGAGTTGTTACACTAGCAGTCATCGATCAAGAAGCATATTCCGCCTCCTATGGATTTTTGGCTGTGAGCCTCTGACCTGACGGCCCCGTATGTTATGAAGCCAGGAGGGGACACCACCGAGTCCGGGATAGACTCATCCAGCAATATCTCTGTTAGGCACATCACAGAGCAGTTCTTAAAATTCAGAGTTGTTTGGACCAACAGCAGGTGTTCGTCAGCCTTATTCCCGAGTGATCGGATGTTTGTGAGCCACGGAGCTGGTAACGGAGGTTTATAAGGACATCTCCTGCGTTGGGATAGGGTCCCCGATCACCCCCTGCCATGTGGTTTGTGCTGCCAAGTGTGTTACCCCCTTCCTGGTATGGTGCTGTTTTTTCGTATCTCTTCAGGTGGGGGTGATTTTATGGGTCTAATCCATAAGTAGTTCTCCCAATTTCCAGTAGCGTATTTCGGTCACACGTATTCACAGACTTGACAAACAGCAAAAATGAAAAAACAAAAACGAGCGGTGTTTGGCCAGAGCTCGTACTGTGGTTGGCCTCTGGGCCACCATCTGTCTGTCCAGTATCATAACCCCTGACAGACAGCAAATTACAATCTGCATGCAACGGTGGTACCACCATGATATGCCTGTTTTACCTGTCGACTCTATGGCTTTTGCAGCGGTACTTTCTACCCCAATGTTGGAAAAAATATGTGGCATAGAGGGGTATTTTTATTCATGTTCTGATTCCAACCAAACACAAAAAAGAAACATAAGGGGTCAGGGAATTTCTTCCCCTCTAATTAAAGTTGGGCCAGTTAGGAAATTAAACTGGAAATGAGCATCACCTACATCGACGGTGTCATACACACTGACAGGACATCGGTGGGGATTGTTTATTTGATTAGGTTTTGGCAGTGCAGTGGGGTCATTTACCCATGGACAGACAGCAAGACAGTTTGTCCTGACTTATTATATCATATTCCTTTATACCATCAAGGCTTTTTCACAATCAAGACCTTTTTTCAAAAAACTGAATGATTTTACATTGTTCCCCACCCCCCTTTTTTTCTCCCCAATTGTACCCAGCCAATTACCCCACTCTTCCGAGCCATACTGGTTGCTGCTCCACCCCCTCTTCCGATTGGGGGGGGGGGGGGTACAGACTACCACGCCTCCTCTGATACATGTGGAGTCGCCAGCCGCTTCTTTTCACCTGACAGTGAGGAGTTTCACCAGGGGGACGTAGCGCGTGAGACGATCACGCTATTCCCCCAGTTCCCTCTCCCCCCGAACAGGCGCCCCGACCGACCAGAGGAGGCGCTAGTACAGCAAGCAAGACACATACCCACATCCAGCTTCCCACCCGCAGACACGGCCAATTGTGTCTGTAGGGATGCCCGACCAAGCCAGAGGTAACACAGGGATTCGAACCAGCCATCCCTGTGTTGCTAGGCAACGGAATAGACCTCTACGCTCCCTGGATGCCCCTGATTTTACATTGTTGATGGGAGTACCAATAAGGTTGCGGGAAATGTTTTACCTTGTGAGCGTGAGGTCATGCCGGTGGTACTCAAGGGCTTTTCCGTATTCCTGCAGGTGAAAGTAGGCATTCCCCAGCTGGCTATAGATGGCGCTAAGAATTTGGAGGTCCTCTGTTCCAACCTGGATGGCTGACTCAAAGAAGGAGACGCCAGCTTTGTAGTCGCCAGTCTTACAGAGTCTTTCACCTTCGAGAGCCAACTCTAGACACGATGACTCCATCCTGTAGGGACATCACCAAGACGAAAGAAAACTGACTAAAGCCGGAGAAAGAAATTGATAGTTGCACATAATTTGATGTCAGTCTAAAAAAGAAAACATATGCATGATGTTCTCTAAACAACCAATAGAAAGGACACATCCTAACATATTTATGGAAGGGGAGGAGCTCGAAATTGTTCAAGAATTCAAATAGCTTGGTGTTACATTGGACTCCTCATTATCATTTAAGAATCATGTAAAAAAAGATATCAAAAAAATTAAATATTTATAATTTTAGGCAAATTAGATCATCATTATCATAAAATGCTGCTGGGATGTTTCTTCACTCGATGTTTTTTCTTAGCACTGTTTTACAAACTGGTAATTTACAAGTGCAACAACACTCAAACCAATAGTATCACTCTTTAAAAAAGCCATACAAATCTTCAACAGAAAGCCTTCTTCTTTTCACCACTGCAATATTCTGGACCAGGGATAGGCGACATGGTCCAGAAAGGTCCGGTGTGGGTGCAGGTCTTTGTTCCAACCAAGGAGTTACACACCCGAGTCTAAAAATCAAGGTCCTTAGCAAAGACTGTCGGTTGACGAATAGACTCAGGTGTGTAATTGCTTGGTTGGAACAAAGACCTGTACTCACACCGGACCTTTCTGGACCATGTTGCCTATCCCTGCTCTAGAGAAACACAATCTCCTAAATTTCGAGGATTTTAAAACATTCAAATATGCCTGCTCGGTATACAAGTCACTACACGGTCTTGCCCCACCTCCATTAAATGAATAAATTAAAATAAGAACAAACAGTACTAGAATAACCTCAAGGGCCTCCGCTAGAAGGGACTGGGAGGTACCCTTCAGACGCACCGCTTTCAGTCAAACAGAAGGGCACTAAGATCTGGAATAACACACCTTCTGCAATAAGGGAATGTCCCACATTTCCCACTTTTAAAGCCCATCTTAAAAAGTGGCTCAAATGACACCAAGTTCGTGCTCATTTTTAAATCGGTGTGAGCTCAGTCCCTCTTTGTCCTGTTGATTATATCAGTCCCTTGTGTGTTATGTGTTTCATGGTATTGTATTGTATTGTATTGTATTGTGGTGTATGGTTTTGTGGGGTGTATAATGTTGTATTGTTGTGTGTTTTAGTGTTATTGTATTGTGGTGTACCACATTTGTTTTTTTTTTTGTTTAGACCTGCCTAGAGGCAACGGATGTAAATTAGCAGTGTTGCTACAATCCGGCATGTTTACATGTGTATCTGCGATACCAATGTTCATTAATATGCACTGTCCCTATTCAAATAAATAAATAAATATCCAGAAGGTTTACCAAGACACCTGAAGTCCTGAACAAAATAATTTTGTAGAAAACGGAAATAAACAAATAAATAAAGCAGATTTTATACATTTATCATTTCTGCGAGTATGGGATTTTCGTCACTAGATCTCAGACGGCTTCTTTGAATTAAAAAAAAAGTAGAAGTAGTAGTAGACACTGAGTTGTGATCCAAAGGAAAAAAGCAAATAAAAGGTGTAAAAGGCAATACTAAAGGCACCGTGAGCGTGTGTGTGTGTGTAAATTGTGTGATTGAAATTGAACTGCATGTAACAGCAGCAAGGTAAAGCGGAGGACTGTGCGTGTTGCACTGAACCCTGGCTCGAGCCACCTGAAAGTTCACCGAAATCCAATGAATCGAGACACGAGAGGAATGGATTAAAAATTGGACGGGCTATTCTCTGTCAGTTGAAATCTCCGAGGAGAAACTGCGAGACTCCAAAGGTCTGTGTGTGTGTGGCCAGAGTTTGACCATGAACATAAAGTAAACTCAAGGCATGTTTATGGAAAGGACCACCATCTCACAGTTTGGACAGTCAATTTAAGACCTTCACTTTCAGTCCCTTCTAACGCTCAATGCAAAAAAAGAAAAAAGTTTTCTTCCTCGAGCAATTGACATGTTGAATCATGGCCAACAACAGGCTCTTATCTGCTGGTAGAGCTTTCTATAGGATTACATCACAAGATGATAAACGTACTGCAGCCATGCATAGGCCTCAGCTTGCAGACATGGCACACAGCTCACATGTTTACAACTGCGGTGCGTCAGTGGTGGAAGGGCTTCGTCGATGATATTACCAGGAAGATCAGTGGGACGCGTTATGTGTGGGAAGAGAGGTTTGAAGGCACATTTTCGAGCCAAAGTTAAGTTTTGGGAGCCTATTCTGAAACCATAATTCAATCAAAACCCTCCATTTGAATCAAATCCAAAGCATAATTTGAAAAAAAAGAAAAGAAAAAAAGACAGATGAATAACTTGCATGACTTCTTTTCACTTTTTGCTGGAGGGGATCTCACACAGACAACTAAAATTGTATTAGCGACATGAAGACAAAATACGAGGAGCAAAGTTATTCAGAAAACAGTGGAAAATTGAAATCAGAATATTTTCAATTTTCACGTCTACCATTTGTTAATCTAGCGCTGTACAGGATCCATGCCTTTCAAATCAAATTGCACAACAGTGAAGCCTTCCTCTAAACTCACAATTAATTCGTTTCAATTCATATTCAGAATTAGAGAAGAATTAGAGACTGGCGCCATTCCTCAGCCTTGCTGGTGAAACTCTGCAACTTTCACATCTCTACAGTCTTGCCATATAATAAACATCTTAAAGTCGCAGTAGGCAACTTGAATATGAACAATGTAGAACCTTCCACCTCACTCCACTGCCTCGTATCACTCCGCCAAGCCCCTCCCACTCCCACCAGACGAGCATGGGCATATCATGGATGCATTAGCATGGATGTATTATAGTAGTAGTAGTAGTAGTAGTTCTACTATAGTACACCCATGGGGCATACGTACAGTCAGTACAACCAGGAAATATCAAAGCAAGACTAGTGGAACTCGTGTCGAAACTCGATTATTTATCCATGTAAGAACATATTTTTTTTAGCGAATCTTAGTTAAATTAATATTCTTCATATTAAGCAGACATCTCAAGTTGGTCTTGTTCATTTCTTTTAAAAGTAAAACACTCGTGTGTGTGGGGGGAGGGACGGGGGTTGGTAGAGAAGGGAGAACTAGTCGACAAGCGGCTGGCGGGGCAGGGCGGATGCAAACTGATCGGGAACACATGCGTCTGCGTTTGTACACCAGCCAATAGGAATGCCCTCTCTCTGAAATGACCTGTGATTGGCTAAAGTCTCTTGTCACAGGCTAGATTTTCTAAAGCCCGAACACAGAGCCAAGAGGAGATGCAGAAGTCTAGTTTTCTCTCAGACCACTTCAGTCACAATATGCTGAAAGGTTGTGGCATTTTTGCCCAATGACAGCAACAAAAAAATTGCCTACCCCAACTTTAATATCCAACAAATTGCAAATATAAAAATTTCACTTGGACAGCAGCAACATGCCACAGTTTTCAGAGAGGGAAAACATGGAAAATCAGCTCTGTATGATTCAAAATACTGCTCGCATTCCCAATCCAGAGAGCTATTAATGGAACATGCATTTCTTTGAGGATATATGAATGCGCGGTACAGGCCAGATTCTTTTTTCTCTGCATCTCCATTTAGGCTACAAGCTGCCTTACATCCACATCAAGACAAGCCATGACCTCTCAGTGTGACGTACACAGACCCACATACCTGTTGTTTTTTATCCTCATGCACGCCAGACAGTCTGACAGGATGGACATCTCAAGCTTCTCAACCACTCTCTCGGCACGGGCGAGTGAACGCGGCCCTTTTCGCAAAGCACTCCTCAGCTTCTCTCCTTTGGTGTGCATACACATAACGCACACGGCCAATGTGACCCAAGTGCCTAAAACGAAGCTCCCCTGGATCCCCCTGCTGTTTCGAAAAGTGATTTGTTGACCGGGAGTAACAGCAGAACAAACGGCTTAATCTGCTCCGTGTCCCTGATCCACCTCAACGGTCATGTGCCGCAGGCCGAAATCCCACGTTTGTGCAGAGTGTAGGTCGTCACCCATTTCTTCTCGGGGGGGGGGGTGGTCAAAGAGAGAGTAGTCGGCCAGACTCCGTTGGCGGTCGTATTACTTGTTGCCTTGGTTGTCCATAACCCGTGTCGCTAAACCACCTGATGGTATGTGTCACTTCCAATTAGTCCAGGGACTCGACGGTAATTATAGCCACTCTAAGTGGCTCCAGGGAACACTAATGCTATTTACGACAACACTCTGCGAAATCATCATTCAGCGACTCTCAGCCGGGGTCAGTGGGCGTATATATCTCGACCCCGAAATTTAAGTTGCCGAAGTGACGTTCCCAACTAGTCTGCGCTGTATGTACACCGTTTTGATGCGCCCGATCGGCGGCTTACCCATGCTTGCCGCCCAACCGCTGACATCTCAGTGATGGGTTAGGCTAAATACCGCAGGGGTGGCATCACACCGGATTAGAGAAATCCACACTACATTATGGTTCCCCTTACCAAGCTTCAAGTTTCTCAGTCTCTGTAGCAGATCCAAAGAAATCCACTTGACTGAATTAACTAAGACACCGGGCCAAGGTGCCCTGAAGGGGAGACAACAATATGCTGCGACCTGCCGCCATGTCCACTGAACTTTCCACACGCGCCAGGTGGCGTCAAAGCTTCTACCTCAAATGACCAGACGCCAGCTCACAAATTACTACGCCGAGGCTCCTTCGCGCTCCGGGGTAACATTGTTTTACGTGCGGAGTATGTTTATGCATCTCATCCCCAGTCTCCATCTACGACAGCAGCTTTGTAGTCGTCCATCGACGGCAAATTAAGTTCTCAGTCATTCGAGCGCTGAAAACATCCATCGGTGGGTTACAGAGAAAGAGGAAACTGTAAAATATCGGCATATTTGAGAAAGGCTGTTTTGTGTATTCGGCTTGTGCCAGCAAAGTCCAAGTCTGTGTGGAACCTACATGTTTTGTTTTGTTGTTTTTTTCTGTCATTGGTGTAGTGCTTACGCAATTTGACTATGGTAGACTCATGGGTTACCATGTACTCCTTTTAACACGTTTGAAAAAAAAACTAAGTAAGCTTGCGCATCGAACAATTTCACAATTGGAAAACTCACTAAAGCGTTAAGGGGCCACTTCTACAGCAGCTCTCCTGCAGCAATAGGAGCTTTAATCCCTTGCTCAAGAGCCATTTAGCAGTGATGGCGGGTGGGCACTCAGGCTTAAGGTATGATAGCAACCACCATTTAGCTACCAGCAGGGAGAGGATTGTGCTTTTAACCCCTTAGCTGGTCACGCTGTAAATAGCAGGCGAAAGGTTAAAGTTTAGACAAATGCTTTACAAAAATGGGGTGAACCCCCCAGAGTGGGGCGACAGGTCTGTGGTACTGTGATCCAGCACTGACGTGGCTATGCTTGTTTGCAGGACATTAAAAAGATTAAATGGTGTAACTTGCTTTCCATGAAACCACTCACTAAGCCAGTCAATGTGGGGCCCTGACACTCTGTGTGTGTGTGTGTGTGTGTGTGTGTGTGTGTGTGTCAGGACCCTGCAGGCAATGTTTATTACCTGGACCTAGATGTGTTGGAAACTGTGTGTGTTGGCTGTAGTGAGTTGTGATGTGTAGTGTGGCAATGTTGTCAGACATTAGAAAGCCACTTTATATTGCCATTGTATTCTTAGGATCAACATGTCTTCTGCATTTAAGCCATCCTATTGTTTTGGAGCAGTGGGCAGCTGCAGAGCCCAGGGACCAACTCCAGTTCTTCTTTCCATTGCCTGGCTCAGGGGCACAGACAGGAGTATTAACGCTGACATGCATGTCTTTTTGATGGTGGGAGGAAACCGGACCACCCGGAGGAAACCCACGCAGACACGCGGAGAACATGCAAACTCCACACAGAAAGGACCTGGGACGGCCTGGGGTTTAAACCCAGGACCTTCTTGTTGTGAGGCAACAGCGCTAACCAACTGGGTCACTGTGCCTGTAAGATATATATATATATATATATACACGGTGGTTAGTGCAGTCGCCTCACAGCAAGAAGGTCCTGGGTTCGAGCCCCGGGGTAGTCTAACCTTGGTGGGTCGTCCCAGGTCGTCCTCTGTGTGGAGTTTGCATGTTCTCTCCGTGTCTGCGTGGCTTTCCTCCGGGGGCTTCGGTTTCCTCCCACAGTCCAAAGACATGTAAGTCAGGTGAATTGGCGGTACTAAATTGTCCCTAGGAATGAATGTGTGTGTGTGTGTGTGTGTGTGTGTGTGTGTGTGTGTGTGTGTGTGTGTGTACATACACACAGGGTGTTGTGATGCGTCTAGTGCAGCAGTGTGTAGTTGGAGGGAAGGTGCATGTGTTCTTCCAACCCGCTTGTGTCCTTCCTTCCCTTAGCTTGCTGCCGCTGGCTAGCCTTTGTGGCGAATAGGGAAGCATCCTAGCGTGTAAGCCTTCCCTTGCCAGTACATAGCCTCTCCTTCACCAAGACTCCTGCCAGGCCTCCCCGTGGCCACACATGGTAACTGGGGTCTTGCGGCCCCAGGCTAACTTGGCAGGGGATCTCGGAGCAGCAGTGGGCCCCAGAGATATGGTGTGCAGGCCCACCCTGGTGGACACGCCCTGGCACCTATCAACCACTGCCCCGCTGCCTTGTGGGTGAGTCTGGAAGACATAAGGCTAAGGGAGCTTACCCCAACAGAAAAGCAAGCTGTGGCGGCACGCTTCGAGGCGGTTTCCGAAAAACTGGATTTCCGGCAGCCCCCTGCAGTTGTGTGGAGGTGCCGGTCGTCTAGGGATCCCCCTTGCCATCGGAACCATCTCCTCTACAATCAAGTCATGTGGCGTTGGGAGAAGCGCACCCCCCATGCCACTTTAAAAACCATCTCTGCGCAGGTATCTTCTGCTATCTGAGTCCTCAAAGGACCCACAAATAGAAGAAGATGGTCATCATCGGGCACGATGGACAACCAGCAAGCAAGTGTGTGTGTGTGTCGGCCTGTGATGGCCTGGTGGCCTGTTCAGGGTGTCTCCCCACTTGCTGCCCAATGACTGCTGGAATAGGCTTCAGCATCCCCGCGACCCTGAGAGCAGGATAGACGGTTAAGACAATGGATGGATGGATAAATGTAAAAAAGCTTGGTGCAATCTTTTGAATGAAATAGCATCGTTTCAAGAACAAGAGTAGTTTTCAACCCCCCCCCCCCCATCACCTTTGGATGCAAGTTACCAATATCTAAAGTCAACTGTGTATTGGCTGGGACCTAGGTGTCAAAGCTCATTCAATATACCCTGCCTATAAGTCATCGGGAAATGATGTCATCATCAATATTTCAGTAGTGCCATGAAATATTGACTCATGGAGGTTAGTCCAGTGTCTCAGCCTAGACCTCCCCGGCTCGACACCAGTCCCCCGTTCTCCGCGGATGTGGTATCATCTTACTGCCACAAGAGGAACACTTTCATTGTGATCCGTATACAAATAGAAAGAAAGGTTAAAGTGAAAGCAGGATTAATATACAAATATTAACTGTGATGTTGTAGTAATGATAAATTACTGACAATGGAACATTAGAATGTCTCATATTCCTTGAAATCAGTACTGATAAAGGCAACAAATTCCCACTACAACAGACAAATTGGTGAGAAATAAGTCATTTTTTGAACAGGAATCAACTGTTAGTCTATATATATATATATATATATATATACACACACACACACACACACACACATATATATATATATATATACACTACCGTTCAAAAGTTTGGGATCACCCAAACAATTTTGTGTTTTCCATGAAAAGTCACACTTATTCACCACCATATGTTGTGAAATGAATAGAAAATAGAGTCAAGACATTGACAAGGTTAGAAATAATGATTTGTATTTGAAATAAGATTTTTTTTACATCAAACTTTGCTTTCGTCAAAGAATCCTCCATTTGCAGCAATTACAGCATTGCAGACCTTTGGCATTCTAGCTGTTAATTTGTTGAGGTAATCTGGAGAAATTGCACCCCACGCTTCCAGAAGCAGCTCCCACAAGTTGGATTGGTTGGATGGGCACTTCTTTGAGCAGATTGAGTTTCTGGAGCATCACATTTGTGGGGTCAATTAAACGCTCAAAATGGCCAGAAAAAGAGAACTTTCATCTGAAACTCCACAGTCTATTCTTGTTCTTAGAAATGAAGGCTATTCCATGCGAGAAATTGCTAAGAAATTGAAGATTTCCTACACCGGTGTGTACTACCCCCTTCAGAGGACAGCACAAACAGGCTCTAACCAGAGTAGAAAAAGAAGTGGGAGGCCGCGTTGCACAACTGAGCAAGAAGATAAGTACATTAGAGTCTCTAGTTTGAGAAACAGACGCCTCACAGGTCCCCAACTGGCATCTTCATTAAATAGTACCTGTTAGAGCTGCTTCTGGAAGCGTGGGGTGCAATTTCTCCAGATTACCTCAACAAATTAACAGCTAGAATGCCAAAGGTCTGCAATGCTGTAATTGCTGCAAATGGAGGATTCTTTGACGAAAGCAAAGTTTGATGTAAAAAAAATCTTATTTCAAATACAAATCCTTATTTCTAACCTTGTCAATGTCTTGACTCTATTTTCTATTCATTTCACAACATATGGTGGTGAATAAGTGTGACTTTTCATGGAAAACACGAAATTGTTTGGGTGATCCCAAACTTTTGAACGGTAGTGTACACATATATATAATTTCCACACTCAGTAATAATGTATTCTTCCTTCTTTCAGCTTTTTCCCTGTTTTTCAGGGGTCGCCACAGCAGATTTTACAGTTTCCATCAGGACCCTGTGAGGGCACAGCACCAATGCTGACCGTTGTTCGATCCGGTATGGTCTTGTCAATCTGCATATTGATTTGGCAAAATTTTACGTCGGATGCCTTTCCTGACACAACCACTAACCCTATGGACGGGGGCACAGGTAAAGCGCTGGATGCCATCCCAGTATTCATGGACTTGCGCCCATGCCTGTCGCCATTCAGTAATAATGTACATATATCAAGTCTTTTCCCCACATATTTTGAGGACAGCATACATGGTGCATTCATTGAGTACTTCGAGCACTTCTAATTTCCTGCCAGGAAATAATACTTTCAAGATAAGACCAAAACCAGCTCGGCCACTTTTTTTCCCCCCATCAGCGTTGTAACAAAACAGCAAAACCTAACACAAATAATGTGAAAACGTCAGAGCTCATCTTTGATTTGTTTGGCTTTTGAATCATTTTTGAGGTTTCAATGGTCTTTTTGCACGATGAATAGGTTACATGACTCCTCCTGCACAGGCAGACTTTATTCCTCCTGACTCCTATGAAGTTGACTTTTTTTTGTTGTTGTTGGATATATTGAATCAGACAAACGACAACAAAACAGCCTACCTGAAGCGGACATACAGCACGTGTTCCCTGTCCTGCACACTGTGGGGAGAAACGCCGCCATACATGACAGTGTGTTTTCAGTCCCGGGTAAACGCAGCCAGAGGATGACGGACATGATGGCTCCCCGCAGCGTCTCAGGGAGCCAGAACCAGGCAACTCAGCTTACAAAACAATCTAAGGTGTAACGCAAACCAAACACTACCGCCCATGAAAGCCATCAGCAGAACATTTCGAGAAGGGGAAACCTCCTTGCAGGAGAGCTCCACACCAGGGTGGGAGATATACTATCTGCATATGCTCGGGCCCACCTCTTTCTCTGGCCTACCTCTTTCTCGGGCCTGCCTCTTTCTCGGGCCTGCCTCTTTCTCGGGCCTGCCTCGCGCTTTGGAAACTGGAGCCGGGTATCATGAACAAGGACTCGTTCTCTTGCATTAGCAACAACAAACAAGCGCCAGCCAACACAAACAAACAGGTCGACTCCACTCAAGGCCAAAATAAATAAATAAATAAATAATAAATCAAGAGACTGAGGGAAATGGAAATGTGCAGTCCTGGGTATTATTGAAACGTTTGTGTTGTTTTCATTTCATTCCTGGCTGCTTAACAAAGCTCCCATTATCCGTTTATCAAGCGGTGCGTTACAGACCCCGCTGAGGGGCAGAGTGCCAACCTCCGTTACTTTTCACCAAACATGCTGCAAAAGAACAAAAGCAGTCCCCTTGAAACCGATGAAGGGGTCAAAGAAGTGGGGCAACACGGTAAAGGCTGGCTGGGTGTTAAACGTGAAAGCTGGCGGCTCCACGTTTGCACCGTTGGCTGTGCACAGGAAACCTGCCAGCTTCGCCTGCACACTCCCCTCTCGGCTGGCTTTGGTAAAACTCTAAAGTGGCAGGGAGGACGTGTGTGTGTGGGCATTCTGCATTTGAAAACAGTGATGCCTTGCAATACACAACCTCAACAGCTCTATGCAACCCTGGGAGAGATGGGAGAGATGGGAGAGCCCCCCCCCCCATTGATGGAGCAATGAAAACCCTCTCCACACACACACAAAAAAAGAAAATAATATCCTGTGAGATTTAGCAGCCTAAACCATGAATGCTGAGGTTGTTTAAGGAAACTACACTGGGCACTCCAACACGACTCGACAGGACCGGAGCCATAGTACCTCTGCTTCGGTGATGAAGGCGCCAAGTAGTGCAGAGTAACGCGTGTGCAGGCGTGCATCGATCTAGCGTCCTGTAGGGTTTTGCATATTGTGTCACGACAGTCGTAAAGCTTAAGACGCATGGGGGAACCGAGAGAGAGGGGGCACCGATGCTTATCGCGACACAGCAGATGTCATAAAACCGGGAGAGGACGTGCGGAGTGGGTTCGGTGGATTTTACAGCTGCCCCTGCGTCGGTTTCTCGTGGTCTGGCGAAACTAAACGGCGAGATGAAAATACAGGTTAGACGGGGGGGGGGGGCCTAAATTGTCCTCCACAGGCATGCTGCCACACGCAGCCCACTCTCTACCGGGAAAAACACGAAGCGGAGAAACACGGGAAGAGTTCTGATGTGGGGTTTCACATAGACCCCTCTCTACCATTATGAATCTTTATTTATTTACTTATTTATTTTAATTGTTGAAAACGTATAGCGAGCACGTTAGTCTACAAAGCGCCGTCAAAACAAACGTGGGAAGACCAAACTTACCTCCCATTGACCTGGAACGAAGTCTGCGGACGCAAGTGGAGTATGTCCCCGATGTGAAAATAAATTCCCGACCTACGCGACTTTAAATGCGTCCGGTCCAGCTGTTCCCAGTATCATTCACCCCCCCCCCCCCCCGCCACCACCTGAAGGGAACGAGTCAAGAGGCAAACTGCTGGAATGGCCACGCCTTGTGGCCAAAAATCTGTAACCAATTAGCGAGCGACGCCCCGGAGGACTATTTTACCTTCAGGGCTTTCCGTAGCGCGGGGCAACGCGCGTGGAACGGCCGACTAGGAGCGGGTCTTGCCTGGAAGTGCCGCGGGATCCATAATAACGCGTCTCTGTCCCACAGCCGTGTGTGTGTGTGGGGGGGGGGTGGTCCTCTGACCTTCCTCGGGCGAAGTGACGTCTGAGGCGCAGCGCTTAACTTTAGAAAAGCGGGTCAAGTCTGCCCCCCACACGCACGGCCGCGCATTACACACTCTGCATCAGCCTCTCTCTCTCTCTCTCTCTCTCTCTCTCTCTCTCTCTCTCTCTCTCTCTCTCTCTCTCTCTCTCTCTCTCTCTCTCTCTTGCTCGCGTCTAGACGGCAACCCCGGACTTGCGAAACTCTTGCACGCTCTCGCACATGCGCAAACGAGGTCCAGAAAGGGCCGGTGCGGTTGCGGTTTTTTTTGTTGCTGCAAGTTGCGGTTACAAGCCCGATTCTGTTAGTCAACCACTAGTCTTTGCTAAGGACCTTGATTTGTAGACTCAAGCGTGTGACTGCTTGGTTGGAACAAAGACCTGCACCCACACCTGCCCTTTCTGGATCATGTTGCCCATCCCTGCACGGGTGGGGTTAGGCTAAAAATCCATCCATCCAGCCATTATCTGAACCGCTTATCCTGCTCTCAGGGATGATGGAGCCTATCCCAGCAGTCATTGGGCGGCAGGCGGGGAGACACCCTGGACAGGCCGCCAGGCCATCACACACACACACAATTTATTCACCTGACCTACATATCTATAGACTGTGGGAGGAAAGCGGAGCACCCAGAGGAAACCCACGCAGACAACATGCAAACTCCACACAAAGGACAACCCCCAAGGTTGGACTACCCCTGGGCCTCGAACCCAGGACCTTCTTGCTGTGAGGCGACTGTGCTAACCACTGCTCGACCATGCCGCCCTAGGCTAAAAAAAAAACCTCCACGACAGTTTTGCAATTCTAGGGTTCCCATTTAGACACGACCCTTTCGACTGTACTAGTTAAATGTTTAAACTGTGGTTTAAATGCCGTTGTTGTGCTGCAGTTGCCGTGCTCAAAGCATCACCAGAGGATCGATGTGACATAAACAAATGAGCATTGAATTACCTCTCATGTAACTTATTGTGTCAATTTAATTAATTAGGGGAAAAGATTAAAAAAATAAAAATAAAAATGCTTATACATGGATACCAACAGATGCACAGAAGGCTCACCACGGGATTCCCAGCCTCCAGATTCCCAGTCAGTCACAATAAGACCATGCCCTCTGTTTCTGAGCAGGATTTATGAATGGCAAACTAAACCTCATTTATTACCAGATTACCTTGAAGCAAGCTTAATTCCTGTCTGAACTCTGAAAATAGTTTGTCCCCTAACAGGGACAAACAAGTTCTCGTATAGGCTGCCTCAGGCCAGATTTTAAAGGCAATCAATAGATAAAAATAAGGGTGCCTGGCTAGTTGCTGAATCAACCTACCTTTCATTTTTGCTTGAAATTTTGAATTACAAATAAAAGAATTCACAGATATTCAAGAGACAAATCTTGCACCACTTCGAATGATATAATCTGAAAAGAGTTGGTGTGAACCCACAACGTATCAGTCCTGTTGAGTGGAGGTGAAGACAGATAGCTAACAAGTTTAACAAAAATCTCATGTGAGGCAGATATACTATAATGATATATAATGATATCATGTAAAGCAGATTTTAAAAAAAGTCAATAAAAGAACAAACTCTTGAATTTAAAATGGCTAAAGGTGCAAAATATACACGTTGAGACATGATGAGTGCACTGAGCACGAAACAAACTTGTTCCGCCATTTAACAACTTTGAGCTATAAAAATATACATACATGCATATATATGTATGTGTGTATATATACATATATGTATGTACTATATATATATATACACATACATATAATAGATAAATAAATGAAATAGAATAGAAAAATTAAGTTAGGAGGGGATGGGGAAAGGGGTGAGGAAAGCAGGGAGGGAGCTGAGCATCCTCAGGGTCAGGGAGAACACACTTTCTTAACACCCAAACAATATAAGCAGCACGATATTCGTTTTAACTCCGGAAAACAAAACAAAGAACAATACCTGACTCCATGGAAATAGCCACATTATTTCTTTCTTTACTCCTAGACATTGCGCCTTAGAATTATCCCGGATAATCGGGGGTTGGGCAGTGGGGACATGGGGGTGGGAGGGAAGGGCTGTTTCACTGTATCACTGTATGCCCAACCCTGTCCGTTTTTGGTAAAAATCCAATAAGAAATATTCTGAGAAGAAAGAAATCTGTTGGCGGTGGATTCATACTTCTTCTTCACGCCTTTCTTTCTTTCTTTCTTCTCCCTCCGTTTTGGAGCCGGAGAGCTGAACCGTTTTCCAAGCTCGCAAGGCTCCTTGGTGGTGTTCTTCGGAGGGTACTGGAAGAGGAAGGAATATTGTGGAAATAAATGTGTGTAATGTTTTCATCTTAGATTAAACGATCTCGGTGCAATACTCTGTATACTCTGCTCTTTTGTTAAATCCTCTGTTTAAAGTACGCAATAGTGACACAATAGTGTTTATTTATGTACAGTGCCCCTTAATACGACAAACCTTGTTATTGTTTAACCTCCCTTACCTCCAACCTTTTTGCTGTTGCTGTTATTGTGTGTTATGTGTATGTGTATTGTGTGTATTGTATGTTTTCTTACATCGATCCATTTGAGACAAACCAAGATGAATTTGTATGTAGAAACATCCATCCATCCATTATCCAAAGCGCTTATCCTGCTCTCAGGGTCACGGGGATGCTAGAGCCTATCCCAGCAGTCATTGGGCGGAAGGCAGGGAGACACCCCGGACAGGCCACCAGTCCATCACAGGGCCGACACACACACACACACACACACACACACACATACATTCATATGTAGGGACAATTTAGTACGGCCGATCCACCCGACCTACATGTCTTTGGACTGTGGGAGGAAACCGGGCCGGAGGAAACCCACACAGACACGGGGAGAACATGCAAACTCCACACAGAGGACGACCCAGGATGACCCCAAAGTTGTACTACCCCGGGGCTCGGACCCAGGACCTTCTTGCTGTGAGGCCACTGCGCTAACCACTGTGCCACCGTGCTGCCCAATGTAGAAACTTACTTGGTCAAAAAATCTGATTCTGATTCACGTCTGTCAATCAGTAATTTTGGCTACCAGTCAGTATGTCACACCCGTCAGTGTTTTTTTTTTCCAGAATCAGAATCAGGATCAGAACCTCGGCCTGCTCTCGACCTTACTGTTTGTCTTTGTGTTACCTCCAAAATTAGTCTCATCTGCCTACTGAGATCAGCATTTTGAGACCTCGTGCCACTTTCTATTTCAGCCCACACTCTCTCTCCTTCTCCTGCAGCTCCTTGTAGAGGTCGATCTGGTGCTGCAGCTTATCTGTGGACCCCGTCGCCACCAGCTGTGTGACCAGGCTCCTCCACTTCTCTTCTGCCTCTTTGCTGCAGAACTTAACCTGCAGGATATGTTGATGGGCTAGAAGCAGAGCCCGCTGGGTGTCATTCTGGGCTTAGAGGATACAGGCCTTCTCCTCCTGCCACTGGAGGAGGTGACTCTCAAGCTGCTGCTCGGCTTGGGGCCACAATCCTTCGGGGCTTCCATCTTTCAGATGAGACGTTAAAACCGAGGTCCTGACTCACTGTGGTCATTAAAGATCCCATGGCACTAGGGGGTCCCCCCGGTGTCCTGGCAAAAATTCCCAACCTGGCTCTCTCCATCTGGCCACCTAATCATCCCCGTGTAATTCACTCAATGAGTCCTCCCTCTCCACCTCAAGCTGATGTGTGGTGAGCGTTCTAGCAGAAAATGGCTGCCGTGCATCACCCAGGTGGGCGCTACACATTGGCGGTGGTTGAGGTGAGTTTCCCCCCTCACGGTGAAGCACTTTGGATGTCAATATAAAGCGCTACATAAATGTTATCCATTATTATTATTACCTTGATAATGCTCTTCTCTGCTTGATTCTCCTCTCGCAGCGATAACTGGGAGGCCAGGCATTTGTGCAGTGCCTGTAAAGCCTCTTTTTCTGCTAGGAGGGTGGTCTGTACATCTTGGTTGAGGACAGCTTAAATTTGCAGAATCTCTTTCTCGAGCTGCAGCTCCACCTTCTCTTGAAGCAGAATGCCCTTCTCCTCATCCCAGGCATTTCTGCTGGCCTCTATCTCCATGAGGAGATCGTTTTTCATTTCTTCTTCCTCCAGCTGAGTCCCTATGGGAAGAATCTCCTTCTCTGCCTGCAGCTCCTGTATCCCAGGCTGCAGTTCCTCCTTGTACAGCAGCAGGATCTAACCTCGCTTCCTTCCAGGCCTTGATATTTTTCATGCTGATTAAGGTGCCCTGATGCATGCTCAATAATCCAGGTATGGAAATCCCAGAAAGTTGAATCCGTTCATCTGGACACAGTGTTCAGTGGGAGAAACATTTCGTCACGCATCCAACTGACTTCGTCAGTCTGAACTGACTGCCGGTTTCTGCGGACTCTTAGGTGTAATCCCGCTCTGTCTGCATCTGAGGCTGAATCTCAGGTGGTTCCTGTAGTCGGCCATTTTACGTGCCGTTCGCTCGTACTCGCGTACAGGTTTCAGGCAAACCTCACCGAACTGAGTCAAAATGTCATTGTGCATGCTCAGTAATCCAGGTAAGAAAACCACAGAAAGTTGAATCAGTTCATCTGGACACAAAGTTTATTGAGAGAGAAACGTGTCACCACTCATCTAAGTGACCTTTTCAGTCTCAACTGACTGCGGGTATCCCCACCCTTTATATTATATATTATTTAAAATTACTAATATATTATTGTGCATGCATGAAGACATTCCTTCCTTATGGCTTCATCTTTGCCTCTTATACAGCCATCTTCCTTGTCTTACCGTGTTCATGCAAAGTCCTTTATAATGTCTTTCAAGTCTGTCCACCTGTTTAGCCAGTTCACACTCAATGGCAGGTCAGGGCCAGGGTTTGCCGTTATCAATGTTTATATTTAGGATGAACATGATTATTGCCAGCTTCTGGGCGGCACGGTGGTGCAGTGAGTAGCGTGCTTGCTTCACAGCAAGAAGGTCCTGGGTTCGAGCCCCGGGGTAGTCCAACCTTAGGGGTCATTCTGGGTCGTCCTCTGTGTGTAGTTTGCATGTTCTCCCCATGTCTGCTCCCACCGGGAGGGAGGGGGGCTGGGGGGAATAGCGTGATCCTCGCACGCACTATGTCCCCCTGGCGAAACTCCTCACTGTCAGGTGAAAAGAAGCAACCAACTGGCATGTATTGGAGGAGGCATGTGGTGGTCTGCAGCCCTCCCCGGATCGGCAGAGGGGGTGGAGCAGCGAAGAGAGTATTGTGTTTAGAAATCACGTCAGGACACAGCGCTGTCGCTCGACACAACCGCTACGTTGCATTCTTTATTTAGACTGACACAGCATCACAGGCAGACCCGCTCAAACAACCCAGAGCCCGCAGGCATCACCAATCGATCCCAGCACAATAGAACAGCACCAAATCAAATGCAGCACTGTCGATGTGTGCAGCCATAACATCCCCCCCCCCCCCCGGCAGGATTTCAAACATGAAAGGTTGACACAAAGTCCTCTAGGTGGCCAGGGCGTAAACGTGTGAGAACAGGTCGCGGGGTGGCCTGAGGCTGGGCAGGCCGAGGTAGGGAGGGAGAAGGCAGGGGAAGCTGAGGCCCAGGAATGTCTGGGGCCCGTGTAGGAGCTGCATGAAGCCACGGGGCGTCTCGCCATGCTGAGGGAATGGCTAAGGTCGTGTCACCAGCTGTGTGTGGCGGAGCTGACACCTTCCGTAGACGACTGGAGTGCCACCGAGTGCCATCGCTGAGGAGGTAAGTGGCTGGGCCCAGCTGACGGGTGACTTGGAGAGGAGAGGACCAGTATGAAGCCATTTTATTGTCCCTGTGGGGCCTGCGGACCCTGACCCAGTCTGACACATTGATGTCTGGCACCCTGGTTCGTTTCAACTGGTCAAACCGTTGCTTCATCCGCGTCTGCTGACGAGTGACTGAGGCTCTGACCCCAGAGGGAGGTGCCTGGGGTGTGGAGGGGCGGAGCCTGTCAAGGGGCATGCACAGTTCCCGGCCTAGCATGAGAGAGGCTGGGGAGACGCCTGTGGTCGAGTGCTGTGTGGCCCGATAGTGCAGCAGAGTGTGACGGATGGCCTGCGTGAAAGAGCACCCTTGGGCCATGTGTGCTCTGAGGCCATTCTTCAGTGACTGGTGAAAACGTTCAACGCCGCCATTGGCCTGGGGGTGGTAGTACGCAGTGCGTATATGACGGATGCCCTTGCTTTCGAGATAAGCAGTGAACTCAGCAGAGACCAGCTGAGGGCCGTTGTCAGTGGTGATGGTCTTTGGGAGGCCCCAGCGAGAGAAAAGAGAGGCCAGGAAGTCGATGATGATCTGTGAGGTCACAGTGCCGGAAGTGGTGAGTTCAGGCCATTTTGAGTGTAGATTGTAGGCGACCACCATGAAGCGTTGGTGGTGGGGAACTCCATGGATCTCACCACAAATGTCCAACTGCAGGTGTTCCCAGGGCTGAGAGGGCCAGGCGAGAGGTTGCAGGGGTGGGGGAGCCTGGTGGCCAGTCTTGCCACTCACAAGGCAGGCAGAACAGTCCTTCACCAGAGCCTCAATATCTCTGTCTATCCCCGGCCACCACACCAGGTCTCGGCAGCGCTGTTTCAGTTTCACAATGCCCAGGTGGCCTTCATGCGCTATATTCAAAACACGTGCACAGAGAGCAGCTGGGACCACTGTGCAAAACCCACGTGCCACGCAGGTGTCGTTCCAGCAGGAGAGCTCCTGTCTGACTCGGGCGAACGCAGCCAGCTCCTCTGGGACCTTGTGAGGCCAGCCGTTCCGGATGTAGGTGCGGAGCTGGGAGAGGACAGGGTCCTGTTCGGAGGCTGCCCTCAGCTTCTGCAGAGAGACAGTGGCCTGAAGGGGTGTGTGTAGCATTTGGACAATGTCCTTTTCCACACAGTCAGTGTCCGTCTGTGGAGCTGGGGTGGAGACAGAGCAAGAGAGCAGGTCGGCGACAACATTGTCTCTGCCTGGGGTGAACTGCAGGCTGAAGTTGTACTGGCGGAGGCGGTCAGACCAGCGGTGCAACCTCAGGGGTTTGTGGCCTGTCCCAGATGTGGACAGCAGCGCTGTCAGGGCCTGGTGATCTGTCCTGAGGGTGAAGGAGCGGCCATAGAGGTAGAGGTGCCACCTTTCACAAGCCCAGATACAGGCTAACGCCTCACGCTCACCCACGGACTACCGCTGCTCGGTCAGGTTGAGGGCACGGGAGGCGAAGGCGATGGGCTTCTCCACACCGTTCTGGGTTTGAGACAGCACAGCCCCTATCGCTGTGGCTGATGCGTCACAGGTCACAAAGGTGGAGCTGGAGATGTCGAAGTGAACCAACACTGGTGGTGAAGTCAGTTGAGTCTTGAGATCACGCACAGCGTCACTGCATGCCTTTGACCACACCCATGGCTTGTTCTTACGCAGCAGCTGGCGCAGGGGGGCTGTGGTCGCAGAGTACTGGGGAAGAAACCTCAGGTAGTAACTTGTCATACCCAGGAAAGAGGCGACCTGGGCGGCCGAGCTGGGCTCAGGGATGGCCTGAATGGCGTCCACGTTGGATTGTAGTGGAGTTACACCGCTCGCTGACAGCCGGAACCCCACGAACTTGATGGCTGGCACAGAGAGGACACATTTCTCAGCATTGAGAGTTAGCTTGTGCTTGGACAGGGCTGCGAAGACCATGTTGAGGCGCTTGTCATGGATTTCACTGGTGGGCCCGTGTACCACTATATCGTCCAGATAAATGGCCACACCCAGTATGCCAGCCAGCACGGAGACCATGATTTTCTGGAAGCAGCTAGGGGCGGAGCTGAGACCGAAAGGCATCCTGGTGTAGCGAAACACTCCTGCATGTGTCACAAAGGCTGTGAGATTTCGGCTGCTGGGGTGGAGGGGCACCTGTAAGTACCCCTGTCTGAGGTCGAGCTTGGAGAACACCTCAGAGCCATAGAACTGAGCAGTGAGTTCTTCTGAGGGGGGCAGTGGATACTTATCAGGGACCACTGCCTTATTTACTGCACGTAGATCGACGCAGACACGCAGGCCCCCCGACTTCTTCTTAGCCACCACGAGGTTTGAGACCCAAGGTGACGCGTCCACCGGTTCAATGATGCCAGCTTCCAGCAGTTGTTGCAGTTCGGCGGAGACCCCATCACGGAGAGCCAACGGGATGCGGCGCAGTGGTTGGATGACAGATTTCACAGCAGGGTTGAGGAGAGGTTGATGGGCGAAGGCGGAGAGGCAGCCCAGCCCCATAAACAGCGATGGCCACTTCTGCTGCCAAGGTGTGGCAACAGTCAGGATTGCTGCCCCCCTTGTGTCTAAGAGGGAGAACCCCAGAGCGGAGAACAGGTCCAGGCCCATCAGGTTGGCCCCACGGCGTGCCACATGAAAAACTGCATTGGGCACCAGCTTGGTTCCATAGCGGACAGTCACTTGGAGAGAGCCAACCAGATCGATTTTGGAGTCACCATACCCACAGAGGACAGCTGAGGGTGCGGACAGTGGCAGTGAACCGAAAAATTGACTGTAGGTATCAACATTCAGGAGAGACACACCTGCACCGGTGTCCAACAGCAGGGGGATGCACACATCATTAATGTTGGCTGTGCATGATTTGAATGACACTGGCCCAGAGCTCACCTTGTGAATGACGGCGGTTGAAGACTGGGGGGTGTGGCCCTCTGACCCAGCCGGGGAAGATCGACAGACATTGGCAAAGTGATTTTACTTACCGCAGCTACGGCATGTCTGGCCACGGGCAGGGCAGTTCTGAGCCCTTGAAACATGAGACCGAGATCCACAGTTACCACAGGACTGTTGAGGGCGGGGCCGAGAACGCCGTCGTTGCAGTTGCAAGACGTCCCCGGTAGAGTCGGCGCCCGCCTCGCTCTGGCTGGGTTGCGTCCCGAGGGGCAGCTGTGAGTAGAGGGAGGAGTCGTTGGCAGCTTGACTGGAGGGCCACTTGCTGTGTATTTAGCATAGCAGCACACTCAGCTGCTCCCTCAACCTGTAGTGCGATGGTAATTGCTCTGGACAGCAGCAGATCTCTTTTTCCAGCAGGAGAGTCTCACGCACCTTTGCGTTGTTGGTGTGTTCGATTAGCTGGTCGCGAACCATCTCGTCCTGAAGCGCGCCAAACTTGCATGAGCTAGCTAGCCCTCGCAAATAAGCTACATACTGCTGCACAGACTCACCGGGCAGTTGGTGTCGCTGACGGAATATAAATCGCCGAAGGAGGGCACTCTGTGGAGCAGCGAAATGGGTGCTCATAAGTCCCACAGCTTCGCCAAAGTTTGTGACGTTCCCCAGAGTCCCGAGCACACGATGACCCTCTGCTCCTAAGCAGTGTAGCAACAGAGCCGTCTTCCTAGCCTGGCTCACGTCGTCGAGCCCTGAGGCGATGATGTAATTTTCAAAACTATGTAGCCAGCGAGTCCATGGTACCGGAGGCTCGCCAGGTAATGCCAGGAAGGGGGCAAGTGGTGGGAGAGAGATATCAGCCATCCTCGTCGCCAATATTGTGTTTAGAAATCACGTCAGGACACAGCGCTGTCGCTCGACACAACCGCTACGTTGCATTTTTTATTTAGACTGACACAGCATCACAGGCAGACCCGATCAAACAACCCAGAGCCCGCAGGCATCACCAATCGATCCCAGCACAATAGAACAGCACCAAATCAAATGCAGCACTGTCGATGTGTGCAGACATAACAGAGAGGGGTGATTGGCCGGATGCAGTTGGGGAGAAAAAAAGAATCAGTTCTCAGGAGTGTCTGTCTACAGGTTGATGGTCTTTAAACAGGTCAGACTGCTGAACTATAAGGAAACTGAGCTCCTCTCTGCTCGGGGAGAGACGGCTCCCCTACGCCAGGGTGTTTCTCCCCAACATGTTGTGCACAACATATTTTAGTCCTCGACCCGTCAATGCGTGTGTTAGTGTGTCAGTGAGTGTGTTTAGTGTGTTATTTAATGAGTGTTGAGTGTTTGCAGGCGAATGTCCGCGGCGGTCTCCCTCGTGATGGGTGGGGCTTTCTACAGTGGCGCGTGCTTATTGTCCCAGTTTACCGCATCATAATGAAGATCATCTTAATGTAGAGCATCTTAAATGAATAACCTGGGGGACCTCAGACGCAGCACGTTTGAATTAATAACGAGTAATATTACGATTGTATTATTAGATTCCAACATAACAATGGCATTCTAAATTGCACCCATGAAGGAATTTGAAACGGTTTATAAAAAGAAAACAAAACAGCGCTGGCTTTCAGTCGAGCTATGGTGCTAAATGTATTATTCAAAGGGAGATGTTGTGAAAGCCTTTCCTGCCCTTGGTGCTGGCTATGGCAGACTTGGGTAATGATATCTACTGTTGAATTTGCGAGTTTTAATTTTTTCTTTTTAAGTACAGTCGACATATTTAGAGAGAAAATTCAATCAAAAAATGAGTATGTGAACATTGACTTTTATATTATTTACATACCATTTTCCGCACTTTTAAAGGCATTTTTGTCACATTTTTTTCTCTTTTTTTTTTACAACAAGTGAAGTTTTGAATGAGCTATTTGAGCTATTTCACACAGAACTGACTTCCGTCCGGGGGAATGATTTGTTCAAGCAGAAAATAATGGCTATGAAACCATTTTATTTTATTATTATTTTTTCTTTAGGAAATAGCAGATTTTGAGCAGAGACTTGGAGCATGATCCACAAACTGGGACCCAGTGGAGGCGAGAACACCCTTACAACGTGCTTTAAGACATCTTATAGCCTAACAGGTCAACCATGTCACAGCCTGGACACCTTCTGTGTTAAAGGCTCTGGAAATCCATATCTGTCAGAGTGATTTCACAATTTTATTTATTCATTTTGTTTTTGTCCCCTATTCATATGACTAATTCTTCTCCATTTGTTATGCATCATTCTCTCTCTGCATGGTCCTCTGTGTGTGTGAGGGATGAGCCCAGTTCTGCCCGCTGTGTGCACGAGAGCTCTTTTCTTTATTCCAGAGCTCCATGACACTTCTGTAGTGATGCTGCATGGGCCGGTCCTGCTCTGTGGTGCTGTTTGTTGTGATTCTGCACGGGCCGGACCTGCCCTGTGGTGCTGTTTGTAGTGATGCTGCATGGGCCGGTCCTGCTCTGTGGTGCTGTTTGTTGTGATTCTGCACGGGCCGGTCCGGCTCTGTGGTGCTGTTTGTAGTGATGCTGCATGGGCCGGTCCTGCTCTGTGGTGCTGTTTGTTGAAATGCTGCACGGGCCGGTCCTGCTCTGTGATGCTGTTCGTAGTGATGCTGCAAGGGCCGGTCCTGCTCTGTGGTGCTGTTTGTAGTGATGCTGCATGGCCCGGTCCTGCTCTGTGGTGCTGTTTGTTGAGATGCTGCATGGGCCGGTCCTGCTGTGTGGTGCTGTTTGTAGTGATGCTGCATGGGCTGGTCCGGCTCTGTGGTGCTGTTTGTAGTGATGCTGCATGGCCCAGTCCTGCTCTGTGGTGCTGTTTGTTGAGATGCTGCACGGGCCGGTCCTGCTCTGTGGTGCTGTTTGTAGTGATGCTGCACGGGCCGGTCCTACTCTGTGGTGCTGTTTGTAGTGATGCTGCACGGGCCGGTCCTGCTTTGTGGTGCTGTTTGTAGTGATGCTGCATGGGCCGGTCCTGCTCTGTGGTGCTGCTTGAGAAGGATGGCTGACGTGCTTCTGCTTGCAAAGCTGTTCCACAGCCACTTTCACTTCTGCCTTTCTTATAAGTGCTCTTATGTGTTTTTTTTCCAAATTGGTCTCTGCATTGTCTACCTTACCTGCGCGGCACCTGTTGCACACCCCTCCATCCTGGAAAAAGGATTGGTTCAGGGTTTATCCCTCCTCTGATGCCCTCCCTCAGGTTTCTCCCCGTTTTTCCTGAAAAGGATTCTTTGCAGAGTTTCTCCTCATCCAAATAAAAAAAAGAAATGGAGGCATAGAGGGCAGCATCTATTGTCATTAAACCGCAACCTCTTTTTCATTGATTATGATTTGGGTAAGATATTCTATAGCTGGTACAGTTGTCCATCAACACACTCAGTTCAATTGTTAAAATGTTCAGAAACAGCAAAAGTGATTGTGACTCAACAGGCATCACACACACACAAACACACACACACACACACACACACACACACACACACACCTTTGTAAATGTAATTCAGCTCTGGTTGGATAAACTTCAGAAATGGTTCAGTGGACACATGACCTACAGCATCCTATACATCCAACTGTGTAGCTGAAAGCCTTTATTTAGAGTAGGGCAGCAATCATTTGCACACTCGAAAATTCGAAGATCTACACATAAAATAGTCAGGGTCCCTTCCAGTCTTTACTGCCTTCTTCACAAAAGGCTGGTTTGAGTCCAGTTTCCAATAATTGACTTGGCTTTGGAAGGCTTGACCAAAAAGTCAGTAGCCAGTATGTTTGTATTCCACCCTCAGTACATTTAATGAGAAGTTGGCCACCCAGTCTCTGGCTGCAGACACAAAGGAGAGACGTGGGCAGCTTTTATGTCAAACAAATGTGGGGCCAACTATGTTCAGTGGGGTGAGTTCCAATTCTGCCTGGGTTACCCACCCGGCAGGTATTACGTTATTTTGAGGAAGTCACAGGAGGTATTTGAGATTGAGCTGCTATTTTCTCAAGTCTCCATTTGTGTTGTGCAAGAGAAAGAGGCACTATGAATCTGTGCTGAGACCAAAAGCAATGCCATTCAGAAAGGCCTTGTTGCTCAGGCCCAGACGTCTTTACACTTACAAAAGGATGTGCATTAATACCACAGATGTGAATCCAAATTCATTGTCAATGTACAATAATGAGTAGCTGCTAACTTGAAACCCTTAAATTTGATTGCGGTGAAACAGCTACGACAGAGCATGGCAGTGCGTTGGTAATTATGATGGTGGGGAAAAAATATATTTCAATACATATTGACAAGATCTACTCTGAGGCTTGAGGGATTTTTTTTCACCTCATTTTAAAGTAAGTGGCTTTATAATTTATTTCTATTTAAAATAAAACAGAGCCCAGTGCACATATGGCTGCTTTACCAAAGATAACGGGATTTAGAAACTCGGAGGGGGTTTATGTAATCATAATGGGAAGAAAGATGGAGGATGCATTGTCATCATACAGTTCTGTCAAAGGACAGTAATACAACAGGAGCACACAGAAACTGTGTCCATTGTATTTGGGTCTTCTCCACCACTGCACACAAAGCAGGCGAGCTTTGTGCACTCGCCACTGTTTGTCACTGTACTCTTCAGTTTTCACCGATGATGTTAAATTCTGCAAGAAGAGAGTGGCATAACATTGGGAAATCACTAAAGATGGTGCAGATTTGGCAGTATGATGTTTTAAAGTAGCAGAGGAGTAGAGTGCAGAGCTCCACCAGGTGTATCCCCCCTTATCGGGTTTAGCCAACAAACCAGCTGAGGAGTTAGCACACAATTTCAGTATAAAACACGTTTTTCAAAGGTTTTGAATCACCACAACCACTCCTTTATCATACTGTAAGAAATTCGGGGGTGTAGCTCGGGACGCCGCATCCGGGACACAAACCCGTAGCTCTCACACCGCAAGCAACGACGTTAACCAGTCGACTAAAGGGTCCTACTCGTTAGTCCAGAACCAACGTGTCTACTTATCCATGCACGTTACACTAGCCCCCTCCTTCGGGAAGCGCGTCCCCGCGCTTCAGCATATCAGCTTCCTCACGCCTCTGGGCGCACGCGCTTCCAATGACCTCGTGGTCTCACCATCCCACTTCTGACACCGATGGAGCGAATTCGGGGGACAACCACAGGAGCTGCCGCGACCGAGACGCGAACCAATGTAGCGAATTCGGGAGGCAACGATACGGGTTCGCGTCCCGGCCGCGGCAGTTCCTGTGGTTGCCTCCCAAATCCACTACGTTGGTTCGCGTCTCGGTCGCGGCAGTTCCTGTGGTTGCCCCCCGAATTCGCTACAATACAGTCATGACTGCACAAAAAATATTGACAACTAATAACTATCACCATTTTCTTTTGAACTTCTCAAATTACCATGGCAAATAGTTCAATGTCCATTCTACTCTTATTCAGTTTCTATGGTTTTGCCTGTCAGTCTGTGGATGTGCAGCCTTCTAATAAATAAAATAATAAAAAATTAATAAAGGATGCGTAATAATTCTAGGTGGACCCCCCACACGAATTCGACCAAGTCTAATATGAACTTGTACTTCCCAAAAATAAAAGGTTTGCTGTCCAACCATTTTGGTCAAACACTAACCCTGTCTTTATTTTCATACAAAGCTAAATTGATGGGGGTGGTCGGTAGCATTAGCCCTTATGATGAAAATACGGAGCTCCGATCGCTTTGTCCAAGCGAACGGCGTTGAAAGAGAGATAAGCTTGCACCGACATTTTTGAATGTCGTGGGTCCAATGACTGCTGGGATAGGCTCCAGCATCCCCGCGACCCTGACAGCAGGATAAGCGGTTTGGATAATGGATGGATGGATGGATTGCGTTGGATGGATGGAATAATAAAACTGGGTTAACCCTGTACGCTCGCGCATGCATGACTCACATCTACGGTTGACTCAGATCGGACAGCAAAAACAACTTTAATTTTTTTAAAACTTTTATTTCCCCCTCTTTCTTTTGTATTTATGTGTTTCTGTAAGTATAATTTAATCGTTTAAAAAAAACAAGAATATGCAACACTTCCTGTTTTGACACGCAACCTAGAGGAAGTTGTTCTGTGATGAGAACTACAGTGCCCAGCATGCTGTGTACGTAAGAGGAGGGTGTGGTGACCCACATCTATATATCGAGAGACATTCACCTAAGAGGACGGTGTACCTTTAAGGGAAGAGGCGAGGGGTCAGATAATGCACTTCCGCTTCCGGTTCACAGTCAGTTCAGTGTCGTTGTCGAACGTATGACATGCAAAGTTGGAGCTAGTAAACTACCTCGACTACGTCTACTCTCACGTCTCCTGTCTCGTTGTTTTCTAACTCCACATTGGTGACCCCGACGTGATCGAACTACTAATACGAGTATGTCTGACAACGACGACGCCGGTGCTAACAACATGGCTATTGCTAACGCTAGCATTTACACCGCTACTGTGAAGCTACCCGACTTTTGGCAGCATAATCCACGGCCGTGGTTTCAACATGTGGAAGCCCAGTTCCAGCTGAGAGGGATGACGCAGGATGCAACGCAGTACTTCCACGTAGTGGCGGCGTTAGACGCATCGACAACGGCGCGAGCAATGACGCTGTTGGAAGCTCCGCCAGCTGCTGGCAAGTACGATGCTATAAAGACATTCCTCCTGAAACTATTTGAACTGTCGGAGCTGGAGAAGGCAGACCGTTTACTGTCCCCGAATGGCCTCGGCGACGGCAAACCGTCTGAGTTAATGGAAAAAATGCTGTCTGTGCTGGGATCGGCTGATCCGGCCTTTCTTTTCACACACATTTTTCTGAGGCAGCTCCCCGCACCTGTACGCACAGCACTGGCCAGTTCTCCTCTCGCCGCCTCCAAGGACTACCGTTCTCTGGCTGCTGAAGCAGACAGGGTTTTCCTGGCCAACCGGCAACAGTTTGTGCATGCCCTGCTACCCCACCAGACCGCCCCACCACCACCTGTGTACGACTATATGGACACCGCGGCTGCGGTGACAGCCCGCCGCCAACCTGACGACGGGCTCTGTTATTACCATGCCAGGTTTGGGGCAAAAGCAAAACGGTGTCGCAAACCCTGCAGTTACAGGGTTCAGGGAAACGCCAAGGCCGGCGCTCGTTAACGGCTATGGGCGCCGGCCGTGACTGCAAGCTGTTGTTCATCAGAGACTCCTTGTCGGGCCGGCGGCTGCTGGTTGACTCTGGCGCTCAACGCAGCATACTACCAGCACAAGCTGTGGACACGATGACCGACAGTCACGGCCCCCAGATGGACGCCGCCAACGGCACGTCCATTCGGACGTACGGTATCAGACATGTGGACGTGTGTTTTGGCGGCCGACGTTTCGGCTGGGACTTTGTGATGGCTGCTGTATCCACCCCGCTCCTAGGTGCGGATTTCCTCTGTGCTTTCAACCTGCTGGTGGATGTTAAAAACTGTCGCGTGATTGATGCCGTCTCTTTTATGTCATACCCCTGCACGCTTGGGGGCGCTGGAGCGCTGTGCCTCGCTAACACACTCTCCACCGGGGATCCATACCAACGCCTGCTCGCAAATTTCCCCGAGCTCACCACACCCACCTTCTCCTCGGCGGTGGCCAAGCACGGCGTGGAACATCATATCACCACAGTGGGCCCCCCAGTTTACGCCCGGGCCCAACGCCTCGACTCGGTCAAGCTCGCAATAGCCAGGGAGGAGTTTTCGACTATGGAGCGCCTCGGCATTGTCCGCCGTTCTGACAGCCCGTGGGCTTCCCCTCTTCACATGGTTACTAAGGCCGACGGGGGTTGGCGCCCGTGCGGGGACTACCGTCGCCTAAACAATGCCACGACCCCCGACCGGTACCCCATACCGCACATACAAGATTTCTCTACCCACCTGGCGGGCGCTGCCATCTATTCCAAAATCGACTTAGTGCGGGGGTATCACCAAGTGCCGGTCCACCCACTGGATGTCCCAAAAACGGCTGTCATCACACCCTTTGGGCTCTTTGAGTTTTTACGTATGCCTTTCGGCCTTAAAGGGGCGGCGCAGACGTTTCAGCGCCTTATGGATTCTGTGCTCCGCGACATGCCATTTTTGTTTGTGTACTTAGACGACATCCTCGTGGCCAGCGCGTCGGCGGAGGACCACATGACGCACCTCACACAGCTGTTCGACAGGCTCAGCGAACACGGCCTCATCATCAACCCAGCTAAGTGTCAGTTCGGGGAGTCGTCCATCACCTTCCTCGGGCACCACATCACTCCACAGGGGGCCGTTCCCCTCCCTGCCAGGGTTGAGGCTGTCACCATGTTCCCCCGCCCCCGCACTGTACAGTCGCTGCAGGAATTCCTGGGCATGGTGAACTTTTATAACCGTTTCCTGCCCCGTGTCGCCCACATCATGCGTCCCCTGTATGAGGCCCTGCGGGGTAAGAAGTCTAAGGACGAGCTGGACTGGTCTTCGGGGATGGACGAGGCTTTTGTGGCCGCCAAGACCGCGCTGGCCAACGCTGCGCTGCTAGCTCACCCGTCGCCTGCCGCCCCCATAGCCCTTACAACAGATGCCTCCGACTACGCCGTGGGGGCCGTGTGTGAGCAGTGGGTGGAGGGGGGCTGGCAGCCGTTGGCGTTCTTCAGTAAACAACTCCGTGAGAGCGAGCGCAAATACAGCACCTTTGATAGGGAACTACTGGGTCTCTTCCTCGCAACCAGACACTTTAGGTTCCTATTGGAGGGCCGACAGTTCACCGCTTTCGTGGACCACAAACCGCTGACGTTCTGTATGGCCAAAACCTCAGAACCGTGGTCTGGGCGTCAGCAGTGCCATCTCGCGGCGGTTTCCGAGTTTACCACGGACATACAACACGTGTCGGGCAAGGATAACTTCGTCGCCGACTGCCTTTCACGGGCAGTTGTTAACGCCGTTCACTTGGGACTCGACTACGCCGCTATGGCAGCGGACCAAGCCAAGGACGCGACCGTTCAAGACTACCGGTCGACCCCTACGGCGCTACGGCTGGAGGAAGTGACGTTCGACGCGGCCAACACCACCCTCCTCTGTGACATCTCCACCGGTCAACCGCGCCCCCTGGTGCCTACTTCCTGGCGGCGCCGAGTTTTCGACACCGTCCATGGCCTTTCCCACCCGGGAGTGAAGGCCTCGACCAAGCTGGTGAGCATCAAGTTCGTTTGGCCTGGGCTCCGTAAGGATGTTAGAGCCTGGGCCGGCTCATGTGTGGCGTGCCAACGCACCAAGGTGCACCGCCATACCAAGGCCCCTTTGGCGCCGTTTGTGGTTCCAGAGAGGCGGTTTGACCACGTCAATGTTGACCTGGTGGGTCCCCTGCCCCCCTCCCGTGGTTATACGTTCCTCCTCACTATTGTGGACAGGGCCACCAGGTGGCCAGAGGCTATTCCCTTGTCCTCCACGACGGCAGCAGAGGTAGCGCGGGCGTTCATCGGCTGCTGGGTGGCCCGTTTCGGCACGCCTGGTGACATCACGAGCGACCGGGGCTCCCAGTTTACCTCGGAGCTCTGGACGGCGGTCGCTGAGCACCTGGGGATGAAGATCCACCGCACTACGGCGTACAACCCGCAGAGCAACGGACTTTGTGAGCGGTTCCATCGGGACATGAAAGCCGCTCTGCGGGCAAGCCTCACTGGCTGCGACTGGATGGACCGGCTCCCATGGGTCATGCTCGGCCTGCATTCGGCCCCGAAGGAAGACCTCCAGACCTCCTCCGCTGAGCTGGTGTATGGCCAGCCCCTGTGGGTTCCGGGGGAGTTTCTTCCGGATGCTACGGCTCCCTGGTCGGCCGCCTCTCACCTCAGTGCGTCCCGGAGCGCTGCCGGTGCCTTCGCTCCCGTCCCGTACCTGCCATCGGCGAGGTACGTCTTCATTAGGCACGACAGCCATCGGTCCCCGCTGCAGCCCCCATACGACGGGCCCTTCCGCGTCCTGGAGGCGGGGGATAAGAACTTTGTGGTGGACATGGGGGGCAGGCCGGAGCGGGTCGCTATAGACCGTCTCAAGCCCGCTCACTTGGACATTGGGGAGCCAATGCAATTGGCCCTACCCCCGCGGCGGGGGCGCCCTCCTAGGTCGGCCCCGGCACCTGCCTCTGTTCCTGCTTCGGCCCCGCCTATGGCCCGGGTTTCGGCCCCATCTGTTTCCCCTCCTGTGAAGCGCAGCCGTTATGGCCGCAGGGTCCGCCCTCCGACTCGTCACCTGTTTTCCCCGTGACTTTGCACTATGTCATTGACTGTTCTGTTGTAGAGTCTATTTTTATGTTCATGACTTGCACTTTTGCTGTTTTGCATTGTTTTGTTTAGGTGAATTCTGGGGGGGCCTGTGTGGTGACCCACATCTATATATCGAGAGACATTCACCTAAGAGGACGGTGTACCTTTAAGGGAAGAGGCGAGGGGTCAGATAATGCACTTCCGCTTCCGGTTCACAGTCAGTTCAGTGTCGTTGTCGAACGTATGACATGCAAAGTTGGAGCTAGTAAACTACCTCGACTACGTCTACTCTCACGTCTCCTGTCTCGTTGTTTTCTAACTCCACAAGGGGCACGCAACCATATGTTTCAGCGCGGTTCTGTACTGGGGCATTCTGGGGATTGTCCGGGTCGGGGATTGGAAGCAGATGGCTGAATAAAGCACGTTATTAATCGCGACTCCCTTGCCTGTCGTTTATGCACATGACGTGGTGTCAGAAGATCTTCGAATCCACTTACCTCAATAATCGGGAACGGAGTTTGTCCGGTGAGACGAGGAATGGCAAAATTTAATCCCCCCAAGGCATTTGATTTCACGCAACCGGCGGCATGGCCGATTTGGATTCAGAGGTTTTCCCGGTTTCGACTAGCAACCAAGCTAAATGCGGAGGACGGTGAGATCCAAGTCAATTCCTTAATATACGCAATGGGGAAAGATGCAGAAGCTATTTTTTAATTAATTTACGTTCGAAGAGGCTTCTCACGCTAACGATTATGACAGGGTGGTCAGTAAACTCAACGAGCATTTCGTACCACGGAGAAATGTAATCACGAACGTGCATGTTTTCACCAGCGCTCGCAGAGAGCTGGAGAGACTGTCGAGGCCTTTGTGAGGAGTTTATATGAGTTGGCAGAACACTGCGAGTTCGGGGCATTAAAGGAAGTGCATATTCGTGATAGAGTTGTGATCGGAGTTGCTGACCGAGACGCGATATTATGAACCCTACATAGGCCTCGCCAAAATCCCGTTTCTGGCTTTGTCACGTGTGCGCCACCGTAGCAACGCGAAAATATGTTGTTATGGGGTTAGCGCTCATCAAGGAAACGCTGTACACCCACAATTTAACCTGTCTAAGTTATCCACAATCAACATTAACGTTTTTAACTCAATCTTTGCTTGCTCCACGTTTGAGCATAGGATACTTCACCCCTTATCATGACTACAAACAAAACGAGCTCCTATATTGTAGTAATATGACTTTTACATTTATACACAGGTAACAACTTACTGATCAGCTTTCTTAAATGTGAGAAAGTCTATTTATTAGATATATGTTCATTTTCAGACAACTAACGTTACTTACCTCCGTTCTGTTGTTGACAGCCAGCAGTCCAAAATTACAAAAGCAGCCAGCTGTCCAAAATTGCGAAAAATACAAAATTACAAAATTGAAGGTAGCTAACGTTAGCTTTGCTTCGCACCGAGTTGATAGTTGATTGTTTCCTTAGCAACACAGCGGAAATCCGGCGTCCGTTCGCGAGATTTGGGACAGGGTACGGGATTTTGGCGAGGGCTATGTAGGGTTCATAATATCGCGACCGAGACGTGTCACAGAAGTTGCAGATGGAAGATGAGCTCACGCTAGGAAAAGCGGTGCAAATGGCCCGTCAGTTCGAACTGGTTAAACAGCAAAATGCGGAAGGAATTACAGCTGAACTGAATGCAGTTAGCAAAGCACAGGGCGCCAATACCAACCGCGACCGTAGTAACGCTAGCAACCACTACAATAAGGGCAACGGAAACGCACAGCGGCCCAAAACAGCCTGCCCCCCATGTAATCGCGTGCACGGGCAGCAGCAGGAATGCCCTGCACGCAACAGGCGTTGCAGGAAATGCGACAAGCTGGGACATTTTGCTGCCGTATGCAAAACCAGAGACGTGAGGGTGTTAGAAGACTAGACTAATACTTTATGTCTATCTCTGCGCAGATGAAGTGGATTATTAAACCGTTATAAAGAATCATACTGACTACCGAACTTCTGCTGGAGGGAAAAATGCAGCCTTCGTTTATTCGGTCGTTTTGGGAGAAGAAGAAAATTAACAGCGTCTCAGTGACGTAATCAATCCACGCATGCAAGCGCAACACCGTCCACTTGTGGACAAACAAAGTCGTAAACAAAATAATAGTACACAGTAACACATAGTCATTCAAATACACTGGTGTTATATCTCAACACTCCCACTTATGAATCATGAGCTTACTGTATACCTTTTCATATTTATAGAACAAAATTAAAAAAAAACTTGGTATAACCCATACCACTCACATTTCACACACCAAACATTGCCTTAGCAAATGTCTTCAGTTTTACCTTGGATGCGGGCTTCGTCATTACATCCGCAACCATTTCGTCTGTAGGGCAATACACCAATGACATTCTTTCCTCTCTTATGGTAGACCTTATAAAGTGGTATTTGATATCCACATGTTTGCAGCGTTGCCTACACACCGGGTTCTTCGCTAAAGCTATTGTCCCCTGGTTGTCCTCATAAACCACTGTTCTCTTGTATTCATATGAATCAATACCTCCCAGTAACTGTTCAACATAAATACATTCCTGGATGGCTAAAGCCAGAGCCATATACTCCGCCTCGCACGTAGAAAGTGCCACAGTAGCTTGTTTCTTGGCTTTCCAAGAGATAAGTGCACTTCCCCTGCTCATGCTCACACAGTAACCTGATGTGCTGCGTCTATCCGCAGTATCTGAAGCCCAGTCGGCATCACTATATGCCTGTAAGCCAAGCTTCTCGTTGCTCTTCCTGTAACAGAGCTGTTTGTCTGTGGTGCCCTTAAGGTAACGAAACACATGTTTTACTGTCACCCATTGCTCTTCAGTAGGCTCTGCAAAATGCTGAGATAGCTTGCTCACAACAAAACATAAATCTGGACGTGTACATGTAGCTAAGTATATTAGACTCCCGACCACCTCTCTGTACTTTTTCACATCTAACATTTTTGGTGCATCTTCTGAGTAGTCTAATTTCTGCTCACATGGGGTTTCTCTTACCCTGCACTCCTGCATATCAAAACGCTCCAATATTTTCTCAGAGTACCTTTGTTGTGAAACTGTTACACAGTTGGCGGACTGAGTGAAGTCCATCCCAAGAAAGCACTTTAACCTGCCCAGATCTTTCATCCTGAATTTTGTGGACAGCATCTTTTTCACTTTACTCAGCATCTCTGTGCTGCTTGATGCTATGATAAGATCATCTACCCAGGTTATAATGATCGTTTTCCCTTCCTTTGACTCCTTGGAGTACACACAATGGTCTGATTGGTTTTGTGTAAAACCATCACCTGTCAAACACTCGTGTAACAGTAAATTCCAATTGCGGCCAGACTGCTTGAGGCCGTAGATTGACTTCTCTAGTTTACACACTAGTTTTTCTCCCTTCTCAATATAACCCTCAGGTTGTTCCATGTATATGTCATAGTCTATGGGGGCATGAAGATAGGCCGTCTTTACATCCATCTGGTGTAAAATCAAGTCATACTGAGCCGCCTTCTGTAGAAGCACTCGAACACTTGTTAGGTTGGCTGTTGGCGAAAATGTCTCCCCATAATCCTCCCCAGCTCTCTGTCTATATCCCTTTGCTACAAATCTAGCCTTATACTTGTCGTGTCTGTCTATATCTGTCTTTATCGAATACACCCACCTTCCTCCCACTGTTTTCTTGCCCTCTGGCAATTTCGTAAGGGTGAATGTTTTGTTGTCTCTTAGAGACTCCATTTCCTCGTCCATTGCCCTGGACCACTTTTCTGATTCTGGCGATTCCATGGCCTCTTTAAAGGTCAGAGGGACACCGCACACTGCCCTGTATGCATAATCTATAGTAGTGAGTGAGCTGTCATCACTGTCGCCCTGACTATAGTCAATCAGGTATCTCGGAGGGTTGCGTTCCCTTTGGGGGTACCTCCCACTGGCTGAGGCTTGTGATGTCACCCTTGGGTGCTCCTCGTCATCATCCTCGGGTGCTGACTGTGTACCGTCAGTCTGTACATTTTTCTGTACTCTAGGCTGAGTTGCAGCTGTCTCAACAGACTTTCTCTCTCTTACCCAGTCTTCTGGGTGCAGACCTGGTGTCTGAGTCTCATTTTCACTAGTTGCCTTGTGTACAAATTTAACTAGTCTGTGTTTCTGTACTTTCTCTTGGTCAGGGTAGTAGACTAGGTAGGCCGGGCTGTTCTTGTCGTGTCCTACAAAACGCCCCCTCTCACATCTAGAATCTAACTTTCCCTTGTCCTGCTGGTAAGCATAGCATTCTGTCCCGAACTTTTGCATTCTAGCCATGTTGCACTTTTTTCCTGTCATTGCCGTGTATGGCGTAGTGCCTGTGTGCTTGTTGAAGCATCTGTTTCTGGTGTGGGCTGCCTCCTGTACAGCATAATGCCAGAGGCTCTTTGGTAGACCACTATCTATTAGCATACACCTTGCCATCTCGAATAGTGTGCGTCCTTCTCTCTCTGCAACGCCATTTTGATGGGGAGAGTATGGGCAGGACGTCTCATGTCTTATTTTGTTCCATCTTAACAGGGTTTGAAACTCCTTGCCTGTAAACTCAGTTCCATTATCCGACCTTATGCATTTCACTGTCCCATAGGGAGCTACATCTGCCAGAAATTTCTCGGTCGCTTGCACTGTGTCACTCTTTGTTTTTAAGAAATAAACACACACAGCCCCTGTGCACACATCTGTAAATGATTGCATGTACCTGAAACCATTAATGGACTCGTTTGCCACAGGACCGGCTAAATCAGTGTTTACCAACTCCAGTGGTGTCTTGGCTTTGTCTGTAGATTTCCTGTTCCTGTTTTGGGTAAACTTCCCTTCTATGCATACTGCACACTCTTTGTCAGGTTTACACACTTTACCCTTTATATGCATACCATCAGTGATATCCTGTAGCTTTATGATATCATCATAGTTGCAGTGGCCCATTATCTCATGCCAACTTTCTATATCATGGCTCACATGGCACTTTTCAACAACACATTTAGTTTGCAAATAGTACATTTTCCCCTGTACAAAAATGTCAAACCTGGTACCATCCGGTGACATCAGGGCATCTCTGCCCTCTTCGAAGAACACACTGGCTCCGTGTGCTGTCGCAGACTTCACAGAGAAGAGCTCTTGGGGGTACGATGGAATATATAGTGCGTTCCGCAGTGTCACTCTACACCGTCGCCCCTCACTGTCGAGCAGACATACCGTAGCATCTCCCCTGCCCTGCACCACACCAAAGGTGCGCTTACCGTCCGCCAGCTCCATGCAGTGTTTCTCTGGCTCGAACGAGCTGTCAAAGCTCTTGAACTTCTTATCATTTACTATGTGGGAAGAAGCCCCACAGTCCATAATCAATCCTGGTTTGAACTGTTGCCGTCGTCCTGGTCCTGCTGAGCTGGTCTCTCCAGCCTGCACTCTGAAGATGTAGTTCTCTTCTTCCGCAGCATTCCCCGGTCCCTGACCTCGACCTGCTCCGTGACCACCCCCGCCGCCGCCACCTTGCTCGCGTGCACACCTGGCTCCATCAGCGCGGTCCTTCTTCTTGCACACTTTGTCCGTGTGACCCTTGACCTGGCAGAAGCTGCACCACACGCTGCGTGAACAGTCCGATTTCCGATGGCCTTTGTCACCGCATCGCCAGCACACCGTTTGTTCATCATCTCCCTCACAGCGTTTCACTGGCTTTTTCTTAGGCGCTGCGTGGGCCTTCATCACCCTCTCGGACGTCTCGTCCGATGCTGTAGCATTAGCTACATCTTCAGCCGCCTCAAAGTTTCTCAATTTGGCCTTAAATTGTCCCAATGTCAACTCACTGTCGCCATGTGTCACCATTAGAGTGAATGGCTTATATCTCTCGGGTAACCCCCTCATCACCATGGCCATCATTAGTCCCTCACTCGGTGCTTCTCCCGCCCCTTTGGGAGCCGTAATGATTTGTTCAGCTCGGATAATGTATTCGGTTATCGTCTCATTATCAGCTTTCTTTAGCCCAGTCAATGTTACATACAGAGTGACAATCCGGGGTCTGCCCTTACCAATGTAATGTTCCCGCAACACCCGTAGACTCTCTCTACCTTTGTTCTTCGTTTCTCTGAAGATCAGTCCCAAGCTTGTGTTGTCCAATAAAGGCGCCAATGCGCAGTAGGCGTCCGCGTTCCGCTCCTCGTCTAGGGCCTGCTCTTCCACTGTCAAAGGTCCCACGGGCTCGGTAAGAATGGTGGTTTTCAGCCCCACACCATGCATGCAACAGAGCATTCGCTCTTCCCACAGTTCATACTCATCGGCCTGTCCGTTGAATGTGGGCCACCTGCTCTTCTTTCGCTCCATCTCCCTAGGTAGCGTTAGTTTAGCTTAGCGTTCCGTTAGCTTCCCGATAGCCTCTCTCGATGCTAACTAGCTTCACACTTGCTAACTTGCTACTCCGTGCTAATCTGCGCGCATCCCGCCATCCGAGGTTATCACACTTTGTGTACTTCTTTTATCAAGCTACTAAATAATCCAACGTTATCTGGGCCCATAACCTGTTAGAAGACTAGACTAATACTTTATGTCTATCTCTGCGCAGATGAAGTGGATTATTAAACCGTTATAAAGAATTGTACTGACTACCGAACTTCTGCTGGAGGGAAAAATGCAGCCTTCGTTTATTCGGTCGTTTTGGGAGAAGAAGAAAATTAACAGCGTCTCAGTGACGTAATCAATCCGCGCATGCAAGCGCAACACCGCCCACTTGTGGACAAACAAAGTCGTAAACAAAATAATAGTACACAGTAACACATAGTCATACAAATACACTGGTGTTATATCTCAACAGAGGGAGATCGTTTACCAGGATGATGCGTATGAGGGCGAAGCGGAAAGTGAAAGCCGCCCCTACTTTCTCGGTTGCATAGAGGGGATGGATTTTGAGAAAAAGTGGCAAGTGGAGTTACCGATCTGCGGCAAGTTGGTTAATTTTAAAATCGATACGGGGGCAGACATCACTACCATGTCACAGACTGCATATAGGTCACTGCCTGAACGGCCACAGCTGGTTAAAACATCAATCGACCTGAGAAGCCCAGGGGGAGCACTGCAGTGTGCGGGGAAATTTGTGGCGTGCACGGAGAGATGGGGGAAGATGCACAAAATTGGGATTTTTGTGATAAAAGGGCCAAATGCCAACAATCTATTGAGTCGCAGAGCTGCATGTGAAATGGGCCTAGTTTTTAGAACAGATCAGGTTAGCGAAGATGTTTTCGGGGACATTGGATTGCTTAATTGTGAACCTGTCATGATTGAGCTTAAGCCCAATATACAGCCTTATGCCCTCAGCACGCCACGCAGGGTCCCTTTCCCTCTCATGCCAAAGGTGGATGATGAGCTGCAATGCATGCAGTCCTTGGGGATCATCACAGAAGAGACCGAGCCCACAGAGTGGTGCGCACCCATGGTGCCCATAGTCAAAAAGAACGGCAAGATACGGATCTGTGTGGACCTAAAGCGGTTAAACCAGGCTGTTAAGCGCGAGCGGTTTATGCTTCCCACGCTGGAGGACATTATGCCCAAGTTAGCAGGGGCAGGGGTTTTTACAACGCTAGACGCATCGTCTGGCTTCTGGCAAATTCCGCTAGATCCCAGATGTGTAAAACTAACCACTTTCATTACTCCCAGAGGCCGGTTCTGTTTCCAGCGGCTCCCGTTTGGCATCACATCGGCACTGGAGATCTTCCAGAGGGAAATGTGCATTCTGCTGAGAGACCACAAGGGCACGGTCGTCGTCATGGGTGACATACTCGTGTACGGCAAGGACCAGGACGAGCACGATAGAAACTTGGAGGCGGTACTGCAGACAATCAAAACATCGGGGCTGAAGCTCAACCGGGAGAAATGCCGCTTCAGCAGGAGTGAGTTGCAATATTTCGGGCACATCATCAGCAAAGACGGCATCAAACCAGATCCAGGCAAGGTGAAGGCCATCTCAGACATGCAGAGCCCCGAGAATGTCCCTCAGGTGAGACAGTGGCTGGGTATGGTAAATTATCTGGGGAGGTTTCTACCCGAACTATCATCAGTGCTACACCTGGTGAGTGAGCTGCTGAAGAAAGACGCAGAGTGGCAGTGGGGGGAGCCCCAACAGCAAGCCTTCACCAAGGTAAAAGCAATGTTGTCTTCCACTCCTGCCCTGGCATACTATGATGTAGCAAGGCCCACCATTGTGAGCGCGGACGCTAGTAGTTATGGGCTGGGGGCAGCACTGTTGCAGGTTCAGGGGGACAAAGTTCAGCCTGTTGCCTTCTGCTCCAGAACCCTCACAGATGCAGAGAAGAGATACTCTCAGTTAGAGAAGGAATGCCTTGCAGGGGTGTGGGCCTGTGAGCGGTTTTCCCGTTATCTGTTAGGCTTAGCTGAGTTTAGCTTACAGACAGACCACAAGCCCCTGGCCCCCCTCATTAATGCATATGATCTGGACAAAGTGCCGCCGAGATGCCAGTGGCTTCTAATTCGTCTAATGTGTTTTAACCCCAGAGCAGTGTATGTTCCGGGTTCACAGCTGGTGGTGGCCGACGCCCTTTCCAGGAACCCACTCCAGGACGGCTGCGGGGCAGACACAGACGGGGATATGCGTGCGCATGTCGAAGCTGTGATCGAAACCAAACCAGTGTCGAGCACGAAGCTGGACATGTTAAAGCAGGCCACGCGTCAGGACGACACAATGCAGAGGGTGATCGGATACACCAGAGAGGGATGGCCGAGGCACGTGCCCTTTTATCTGCATGGCTACCACGCTGCGAGGGCATCGCTGTCCGAGGCAGACGGGCTGCTCCTGTACCAAGACAGGATTGTAATTCCCCCCGCGTATCAGGAAGACATCCTACACAGGATTCACGAAGGGCACCAAGGCCTTACAAAGTGTCGTGAAAGAGCCAGGATGTCTGTCTGGTGGCTCAGCATCGGATCGGACATTTACCGGAAAGTTACACAGTGCACATTCTGCCAAATCAATAAGCCCTCACAGTACAAAGAGCCCCTACGTACAACACCACTGCCGCCCAGCCCATGGCACAAGATTGGGGCAGACCTTTGCGAGCAGGATGGAAAAAACTACCTGGTAGTGGTTGATTATTATTCCAGGGACATTGAGATCGCCCAGCTACGGACCACCTCCAGTCTACAGGTGATTGAGCAGCTGAAAGGTATGTTCGCACGATGGGGCGTCCCTGTGGAACTCATTAGTGACAATGCCACACAGTTTACGTCAGCCGAATTTAGGCAGTTTTGTAGGAACTATGATTTCCGCCACACAACCTGCAGCCCCCACTTCCCCCAGGCAAATGGAGCTGCCGGAAGGGCCGTCGGGACGGCCAAAAGAATTTTGTGGCAGCCTGACCCTCACCTAGCGCTGATGTGCTACCGCGCCACACCAATTGCTGCCACAGGTGCGAGCCCCGCGCAGCTCATGACCGGCCGCCAGATCCGGACCAACATGCCTGTGCTGGAGAGGAAACTCCAGCCACAGCTCTTCGACCACAAGGAGGTGAAGAAGAATGACAGAAGGGCAAAAGAGGCTTATAAGTTTTTCTTCGACAGGAGACACTCTGCACGTGCCCTAACCGAACTGCACTCAGGTGAGAGGGTACGAGTCAAACTAGACGGGCAAAAGGGGTGGAACATGCCCGTAGTCGTGGTGAATCCCTCAGGGGAACCACGCTCCTACACGGTGCGTACGGAAGACGGGGCTGTCTTCAGACGGAACCGCAGGCACCTGCAACTGTTGCAACCCAACCAGCCAGAGACAGCAATGACTTGCAGCAGGAACAACTCAGCCCACCGGTCGCCACCTCATCGGGCACTCCCACGGAGCCGGACGTGCCAGCAAGGCCCTCTGGGTTCACCATCACCTCCAGTGGCAGAGTTGTAAAACCCCCAAAGCGGTATGATGTTTAGATACTGAGTGAGCAATGGGGCAGAATAATCCCCACACTCAGTCGAAGGGCTGGGCAGTCTACCCCACCCTTCAGGTTAATTTTTGAATTTTGAAGTGCATGTCTTCATTGTTAGCTGGTTATGCTGTTAATTAGCAAATGGCTAATATGGTATTGCTGTTGCTATGTTTTATAATCTAGCAATGTTATTGTTTCCATTGGAACATACATGTTCTTTAAAAGGAGGGAGATGTGATGAGAACTACAGTGCCCAGCATGCTGTGTACGTAAGAGGAGGGGCACGCAACCATAGGTTTTAGCGCGGTTCTGTACTGGGGCGTTCTGGGGATTGTCCGGGTCGGGGACTGGAAGCAGATGGCTGAATAAAGCACGTTATTAATCGCGACTCCCTTGCCTGTCGTTTATGCACATGACATGTTCCCTTATAACTTTCACAATTTTTTGGATTATCAGAATTATTTGAAATTAGTTTTAATCATGTCGCTGCCAAATCTTGAGTCAACCATAGATGTGAGTCGTGCATGTGTAACCCAGCGGTTGATTCAGCGTTAATAGGCACACTATCTCTTTAGAGTCACGACCGTGAGCACAGCTTTACGGCTGTAGAGTAGGGATCTCAGAACCACTTGGCTAAAAGGTAGAGAAGAGAGAAGATTTAGTTAAGGAAAGCGGGAGAATAGGGTGTGCCGTAAGGAATAGGAGAGATGAGACAATAATCTCAAGACTCAGATTTGGACACACAGGACTAAACAGTACACTTTTTGCCAGACACAAAGAAACAATAGAGCATGTTATGATACATTGTCAGAAATATGAGGCAGAAAGGTGTATGACTCAGAATCTCAGAAAAATAAAAGTACAATTTGATATTCTACAGAAGAGTTTTATAAAAACTTATTTCAGTATCTTAGAGAGTTTGATTGAGAAGATTTGAGTTTTTTTTTTTTTACGGGGGGCGCGGATAGTGTAACTAATAGACGTTCTGATCCACACTCCATACCAATTGTTGGCGGTAACGCACCAAATCATTGTTTGCCAACCGCAAATAAACACCAAGAAGCAGCAGCAGCAGCAGCAGCAGCAGCAGCAGCAGCAGCAGCAGCAGCAGCAGCAGCAGCAGCAGCAGCAGCAGCAGCAGCAGCAGCAGCAGCAGAAGGAGAAGAAGATTTAGCCAAGTATCGACAGCCTCCCTTCTTACTGCTAAGTCACCGCTCTCTGCAGTGTTTTCCTGCTAGGTGAGCACATGTATTGTAGCTGTATTTGTTTTGTGAAGCGGTTTTCTTGTGTATGAGTGAATGTTCCTTTTACGAAGCCAGAAGGCTAATCGCTAACAAATTGCTAATCGCAAATTCATGGCCAATTGCTGATCAGCCAGCACTCAAAGCGAGTAGCCCATGTTTTAAGGGTAGTAGCTAGCTACCTCATAAAAATGTAAATGCAGTTACTCGGTTGTAATTGAGTTACGGTGATTGTTTGGAGTTGTGTGTTTCATATTGTGGCGAGTCGGCGTGGAAGAATGGCGCGCTAGAGATCTCTTATTCGCAACTCCCGTGTCCCATACACCGCACGACCTCGAGAGTGCTGTTTTAATTTTAACACTCCGTCGGAACCGAACGGAACTGACGGGAAAGGAGAGGCAAGAGGGAAGCATTCATTTAGAATGGCAGCTCCTGGGGCACCCCAGTGGCGCACCCCAGTGGCTCACCTGCTAGACCGCGTACCACGCTCCTTACCGCAGCGGCCTGGGTTCGAATTCGGCCCGGACCCTTTGCTGCTGCATGTCACCCCCTCTCTCTCTCGCTATTATCTCTGGCAAATAAATGCGGAAAATGCGAAGAAAGAAAAAGAATGGCAGCTCCTGTGTCCGATACACTGCACAATCCCAGGAGTGCTCCTTTATTCTGCCCCTCCCCATGGTTGCCGAACAATGGCTTCCCGTAACAAGGTCACTTTTGAATTTGCAAATAGACGGGTTTCCTGTTTACCAACATTACTGGGTGCGTGCGCAGCCAGGGGGCAAATCCGCTTTGGTAGTTCTCAAAAGATTATGAGATGCATAATCTTTTGAGAGCTACCAAAGCGGTTAATCAATGTGAATGTTGAACATTTTCCACCCATCCTTTTTGCGGTTTGTGCAGTTTATTGCACAACAACTGCGCGTCATCTCTGCTGTATCTGAGCTCTGTCTTGGTTAAAATCTCTGCGCTGTAGCTGCTTTCTGCCCTCTAGTTGCACATGCATCTCTGTGATGACGTTGCACGGAAACCCTCCTATGGTGTATGAATACGAGGCTGCGGCCATGTTGGAGGACTTATGCAATTGAAAATGGCAAGTGATGATGTAAAACGAAACTAATGCTATCGTCATATGCAGATAAACTGTATATTTTTGCCTCAATAAACCAATTACTCTTTCCACATGAATCCGTCCACTGGCAATGTTAATAGTTTTCTCTACATCAACTGGATCAAGCTGACTGTTTCCTTTTGTGAATGCAGGAATATTCAATTTTGCCTGGTAATAACTAATACCCTCTTCAATTGTAGATCCTCTACCATCAAGAACCATGTCACCAGGTAAAATATTTTTCAAAAACCCACAATTTTCCGTAATGCATTTGTCCGATGCCCTGCCACCCCAGGCTTTACTCACAAAGGAAATGCTCCCTTGTGGAGTTATACCAATAAGAATTTTAACAGTGTTGTGATGCTTGTAGCTGGAAAACGTCTGTGCCTTGGCGAGGAGGTTTGTGGGTCTATCAATAAACACTTCAAAGCAGTCTATAATAACTGTGGCTTATAGACCAAAAGCATCCACAAAACGTCTGGGCATTGATTTTTGAGTGTCTTCTCGTTCTGGCCAGATTATGAGAGGTGATAATCTGGCGTCCATTGCTTCAATCCAGGCACTAATAACTTTTGAAACAACTAGCCTTGATACAGAAAATCGATAAGCAAGGTCCTGATGTGGGACATTCAAGCGTAACTTCATTAGGACCATCCCAAATTCCTGCAATTTTGTCAAAATTGCTGGTTGTCGTAAAACATGTTGCGCCACAAAATCAAATATTTTCTTTAAAACCTCAAAAGAATGAAGACCAGTGTAGAATTTAACCTTAGCATCATCCCTAGAAAACTCTTCTTCGTCAAGAATCCCAACTGGTGCTCGCTGATTTTGAAACAAGACGCTAAATTCATTTGTATATGTGGCTGCATCTTTTGTAAGGGATGGATCTTCCAGAAGATCAAGTATTTCATCAAATTGTTCGGAAATGTCATCCTGCTTAAAGATGTCTCTAATTGCAAAGCTTGTTTGACTTGGTTTTGAAGCCTTTGCTTCCTCTCTTTCCACATTTTCTTTCTCAGCAGCCTGCTTTCGTCATTCAGTTGCTCTATCATTTCAGACCTGCATTTCAACTCTTTTTTCATTCTGGGTTTCAAATTTGTCTTGTCCAAGTTTTAAGCTCAGTACCCAGTCAGAAGTCCATCTGTCCCATGGCTGTGCAGCTGCTCCACTCAAAAAGTGCTCACCACAAACACCATCATTTTTCAAAATCTTTTCGGTTAGGCCATCTCGACTGATAGCAGCAAGCCATAGCCTACGTCGCTCAGTTGACAGTTCTTCGGCTTGTTCTCCTTGGTGCCCAATGATTTTTGGAATGTGACAAAACAATAAGTGTTTACATTTATTGCTGTTATTACCACATTTGTAAATTAAACAAACTGAAGGCGTGTCTGATTATGACGGTGGCAATTTTGCTGCTAAATTGCAATTCGCCCACAACGTTCTTATCCTCCAACATGGCTGACAATACATTTTTGGTGACTTTTGGTCACGTGTTCGAACACACACTATACCAGTCATGATCCTGCAGTCAATCAGTCTGTAAAATGGTCGTCTACCCAGTCCGAGTCAAACGTACGAACAACAACGCAACAACAATCAGAACATGAACACAACATTAACAAACAATGATTTGAACACAAACGTTAACAGTTCAAGAGTCCCTTGTGCTACCCCAGGGCGTAGCCATCAGTCCAGCGCTACAGTATTGTAAATGCTGAATATACTCCACCCATCGTATATGGAGCTCTAAGTTACTTCACTTGACTAAATGGTAGAGAAGAGAGAAGGCTAGCCAAGTGTTGCTAGCCTCTAGGCTTTCTTACTGTCAAGTCGGCGCTCTCTGCAATGTTTTCCCGCTAGCTGATGGATGGGACGGGAGCCGAGTAGATTGTTCATCTATCTCCTTGGACACTGAAGACGAGTTGGCCACCATCACCTACCTCTGCCTTTGGATCACTTGCGTATCAGTTATTTTATTTTATCTTTTTTGGGTACCAATTTTTTTTTTCAACTGTTTACCTGGAGTGTTTTTGCATGGATCAAGGAGTATCGAGGCGGCATGGTGGCGCAGTGGTTAGCGTGGTCGCCTCACAACAAGAAGGTCCTGGGTTTGAGCCGTGGGGTAGTCCAACCTTGGGGGTCGTCCCGGGTCGTCTTCTGTGTGGAGTTTGCATGTTGTCCCCGTGTCTGTGTGGGTTTCCTCCCACAGTTCAACGACATGTAGGTCAAGTGAATTGGCCGTACTAAATTTTCCCTAGGTGTGTGTGTGTGTGTGTGTGTGTGTGTGTGTGTGTGTGTGTGTGTGTGTGTGTGTGTGTGTGTGTGTGTGTGTTGGTCTGCCCTGTGATGGCCTGGCAGCGTGTCCAGGGTGTCTCCCTGCCCACCGCCCAATGACTGCTGGAATAGGCTCCATCATCCCTGTGACCCTGAGAGCAGGATAAGCAATTCAGATAATGGATAATGGAAGGAGTATCAAGCCAAGGATAAAGAAATTCCTTTCTGGGAGGTTTAACTGTTCCTTGTTCTACAACAGGACAAATTTCACTTTTGATTAAGACTGAAAGAAAAAAAAAAGTTATTGGCCAAGAATTTGATTTTTTAAAAATTGTTCTTAATATCTTAACTATATATTGTCATTCATGTTGGTTATATTGTCATTCATTCTCTTTCATTTATAAGTCAGAACTTATAAATTACAGGAGATCATTTATTTTATTTTTATATTTTTTGTGTATTTACTTAAAACAAAAGGAACATCTGTCTGAAAAGGTTGACATTTATTCGAAGAAAGATACGTTCCAAAATGTAAGCGTAAGGTGCCAGCGTAAGGTGCCTCCTGGGCGACTTCCTTTGGAGGTTTACTGGGCACGGCCAACTGGGAGGAGACCCCGGGGTAGACCCAGAACTTGCTGGAGGGACTACATGTCCAATCTGGCCTGGGAACACCTTGGGATGGATCCCCAGGAGGAGCTGGAGAGTGTTGCTGGGGAGAGGGACGTCTGGAGTGCCCTACTTAGCTTGCTGCCACCGCGACCGCAGAGAAGCGGCTGATGATGAATGAATGATACGTTCCAGCCCATTATTTGATTATTTGGACTTAGGTAGCATACTACTGCCAGACCCAGTATAAATGTCCTGTTACAGTACAATTTATATCTGGTCTCATCTTGATTTGTTTCTATTTAAAGAGGGACACATAGATACTTGGTTACACATGTGCGAGTGTAAACGCTTTACCCAGCTTTATTGTGAAAATAAAGACTGGTTATTATTTTTGGTTCATCCAGCGTTCCCCCATTTCCCCTGTGCTGAGATCAGCAGTGAATGATTTGCGAAATACGATCGACTTAGTTTACTTTAAAGGCTCGTACCTGAATGCATAATATTTCGACGCCATCGCTGCTCAGTATAAGTCAACCATGCGCATGCGTGACTCAAATCTACGGTTGACTCAGATTGGGCAGCGACAAGAGAGCAGCGTTGCTGGGGGGAGCTAGAGAGTGAATGAAGAGAGAGAGAGAGCGGCGATAGCGAGAACATATATTTGTCAAAGGTCACCGCAACCACGAGAGGTTCTTGATCACACAGTCATAACTGCACAAAAAATGTCAGGCTGATAGGTACAGTAGTATGCAGGAATGGCTACACATACACACAATATCCCCTCCAGACTACCGCCTGGCAGAGATAAAAATAATTAGCTGGTGATGTTATGAACCCAACAGCTATTGAACACATTCAACAAACACGGTTTTAAGCCCTGGATGTGTCCCAGCATTTATCAGAACATTCACAGATGGGTTGGCTTAAAACATAGACAAACTCTTAAGATTTGTCTTGGTGTGCCATCTGGGCCTGGGATCTTGTTCATTTCAATTGTGTGCAGCTAATCTTATATCCCCAGACATGTATTTGAGGGAGTGTGCGTGCAACCTGCATACATGCACCCCATAGCCCAGAGGGAACTCTGCCATATTCGTGCCAGCCACTTGAGACACGTTTGTTCTTGCTCATCCATTCAAGAAAAACACCCCGTGCTCACCTCACCCTATGTTATTGTTTGAGTTTTCTATTTCTTGACTTGTCAAGTTTAAAAAATTAAATCAATTAAAAATCTTTGTAATCTGCGTTGGGGATAATTAAGAGAAGAAGAGGGCGAGAGCTTTGAAGTGAACAAAGCACTCATTGGTTGTTGGTGTAGAGATGCTGTAAGGCAACAAAGTTTGACAAATAAGGACTTTATTGCTTAATATCGAATCTGCAGTTGTAGTAACAGAATTAGAGGTATTGTAACGGCGCTGCAGCAGCCCAGTTCAGAAAGTGTATTCAGAAACCCTCAAACGTTTGAAAAAGCATGGGGAGTGTAATGGGTATGTAAAGCTGAGTGTTAATTGGCAGGGAATCCATACCATGCTCTCCTCGCATATTTCAAACCTTTGAATCCATTGTCAAATTGCCCAGGTGTACACATTACAGGTGTAGTCAGAGCAACGATGGTTAAACAACAGTACTGTTTACGACAGGGTGATCGTTTAAGAGCCAGTGAAGGGAGATGTTATGCTTTATGAGGAAAATCATTAAAGGTCTACCTTGCAGGGAAAGCGTTAGTGAGTTAAACAGTGGTATATCGGGCTGGACCAGGGCAGGAGCGGAAAGGGGAGGTGCCGCTCGGGAAATCGGACAGGAAGATTGGGGTGTGGGGGGCCGCTACCTCTGTTAAAACCTGCCTCTTCTTACGGAAGCTCATCCGGTAGCGGAAGTTAACGGGCGGACGCAGCGCCACAGGGCCCCCTATCTCCTCGGAGGATGAATCGGACACCGGTTGTCGTGGCTGGTTAGTTTGGCCTGAACCTTCAGCAGACTCACTAGAAGATGATGTCAGCGGGTTAAACGGGTCGTCCAGGACAGAGGGGTCAAAGGGCAGAGCATCAAATGGTGTGGGGTCAAAGGATGAGGGCGGCTGCACAGTAGGGGGTAGTGTCGATTCAGACGGGACTGGCTGAGGATCGGGATCAGGGATGGGAGATGGTGGTGTAGGGTGTATGGGGTTGATAGGGAGGTCATGACCCTGGGCCTCTACCGGTCTTAGGATGTCGACATTCTGAGAAGAAAAAGAAAAGACAAGAACGCAACCAACGTCTTCTCAGAAGTCACTTCACTGGGTGCAAGTAGAACAGCAGTCTCTAGTCAGTTTTGGACAGAGCAGACATTATTTTAGTACTTTATGTAATATTAAACGGCGCTAATTGTGTTTACTGTTATTCAGTTTAATTCAATGGGGAATTCAATGGGGAATGCAAAAAGGTGACTCGTTTCCCTTTCCGTACCTGCAATTTGTACATCTCACAGGACGTCTGAGCGTCAGGATGGGCATTCATGTCCCCATACACTGCTCCTGTACAGAAACCTGCAGTCTGAGAGAAGACAAGAAGAGAGGAGAGGAGGGGATTAAGTTCGAAAGGAGTACGATGAAGAGCAGATGAGGACAGGAGAGAAGAGAAGACACCATCTTTCAAGGTTCCTATGTTGAATTCAGTCAGCTTTTTTTTTCTTTTCTTAATCACTCCAGTGTTGGAGAATACACCTTTAGATTGTCTCAAGAATCTTAGAGAAGTAAACAAGAAGATCTCTCTTTAAAATCTAAAAATAAACCACCCGTCATCAGAAGCACACGCAGGCACCGGGGAAAAACGATCACAGTCACGTTTTTTTTGTTTTTGTTTTGAGAAAATCAATTTTAACGATTCAAAACACTCAAGAAACTTCACATAAAAATGATGGTTTGATTTGATATCTTTTTTTTGTGGATCTGGTCATGTGATCTGACCAGGACCTCACCAGTGACACCGTGATGGTTTTTCCTTTGTACACATTGGACATTGATCCTTTTGGGTGTTAATAATTTGTGGGGAAGAAACTACGGCGCTTGGGGAGCAGGTTAAGGGCAACAACTCTTAAAAGTCAAAATTGTGACTCTGATCGCTTTTCCCCTGTGGCCTTCACATTTAAAATGTGATCCGCTGACAGTGAAGGGACTGCGTCAGAATGATCGAGTTTCTGTCAGTATTAGATTTTACAGTCAAAGCAGATTCTATAAACAGTATGTCCCCTGTATGGCTAGATAGACTTCCAGGAAACCATTATGAGTCCAGTTGCCCACTCTTAAACGGTACGCTCTATGTTTCATCTAGTTTTTGTGCTGCGGTTCTGACTCTTTTGACCCGCCGTGTACCTCTGTGTCAGAGTGGGGTGTCAGCCGCTGGCACCTTCCTCTGTGCATGAGCCCCTCTGGACACTGCTGGACTGTGTACTCCACAAAGCTGGCCTTCACCGGTGCAACCTAAAGCACACACACGAACCGAGGAACACACGCACAAACGCAAATATCCATATTCCCATTCACAAAAACCACACCAGACAGCGTCGCATGAGCAGAGATAGCGACGTGGTGTTAGCATTGGCTGTAATGCATCTTCACTACTGTAGTTTAACACAAATATATATTCATGCATACACACACACACACAGACAGAGTATTGGTGTGGGCTGTAATATATTTTCTATCACCTTGGTTTAAAAACTGTCTGAACATAATATTACCTTTGGTCGCCATGAGAGAGCGATAATTTAATGAACCTTTGTCCCGGGGAGAGAGATAAAACTTGATTCATTTAGTTCCCAAACAAATACATGGCTGTACAGTGAAGGTCTGCAGTGCCTGTAGTGATCTCCAGCACCCTGTCGGGATTGCTGCTTTATTGTCATCATTTCACAGCAGTATAATGGTTGTGGTGCTAAGATGAGACTCCAAGGTGCAAAGGTGTGCTGTGAAAAGAGCTTGTATACATAGACTTTGCTTTTTTTTTATTCCTAAACAAAAATTATATCCTCTACATTAGAATATAATAAAACCCGCCTCATAGAGCTCTTTTCCTTCTCCGAGTTAATGAAATATTCTGCATGCCCTGCAGATGTAGTGGATTCATTTGTGATGTCGGTTGCAATTGTTTGTACGGCAGCCGGTGCTGCTACAGCTTCACACTATGTTAACTGTACCTGTTTTGAGGCTCGGAGGACTTTCTTCACCCCAAGGCTTGCCCCTAGCGTGGACTGTCTCTTATAGGCAGCGAGGCTGATTCGAGCAGCATCCTGAGCCTCTGAGTTGTCTGTGGGCAGCAGGAGGGGGCATGTCGGGCAGGTCTGCTGCAGCTTCTCTGGGCGGTCTGCAGGTAAAGGACCAGATATAGGAACATGACTATGTCAATGACTGGCCTTAACTTAAAACTGCTTTTTTTTTTATTATTATTTTTGCTGACTCTGCGTGGACAAAAGCGAAAGTGTTTCACAGAGGAGCGACCTCATTTCGCACAAGCATCGCCTCTTGTCGCAAAGATCTACACTCTCATCCTCTGGTAGCTTGTGCATTTGTTCTGAAGAGAAGTGGGAGAGATGTAGTGGTGTTTTGGAGAAAAACAGGCATTTGCAATCTATGTAGTGCTGAGCTGTATCTCTAATTATGGCTATGCATCCCCTCTGTATGCTATAAATCTTTTTGTCATATTTCGCAGGGAATCTGCCCCGGAGACGAGTGTTTGGAATCATTATACAGCAATATCTAATCTTGTCGCCCATAGTCTCATATTTTGCCGTATAGAGGCATCAGAATTAAACTGAGGCTGACAAATAATCAGTGAAAAACTCCCCATAGCAGCTTTAAATACCCTAAATCCTTTCCCCCTGTCTCAGCCAACCGGGGGAAAAATGTAGGCAAAATAATTTGGGTAACACTTTATTTTAGGGGGTCAGAAATTACCTAGTGATTTCCTAGTAATAAGGTGGTATCATGTAATTTCTTAGAAATAAGGTTGAAATTGCCTTGTAATTTCCTAGTAATAAGGTGGTAGTTTTTTACCGGTAATTTTACAGCTAACCCTAACCGTAACCCAAATTACAAGGTAATTTAAACCTTATTTCTAAGAAATTACATGATAATTACCACCTTATTACTAGGTAATTTCCGAACCCCTCCGACCCCCTAAAGTAAAGTGTAACCAGAATTTGCAGTGGAGGCAGAATTATTGATCTCACAGTTATTTTGGAGTGTCTCTAGTGGGTCTAAAGGCACAGATAGTCATTTGGTAAGTAACGTTGGACGTGGTGAGTATGGAGTAGCGGTGGCCAGAACCTCCAGACTGACAAATTAAATATACCTCCATCTTTCCTCATTTGCTTCTGCATTCTAACATTTCTCAAGGCGTCTTAATGGCCCCAACCAGTGATATTCTAGTCACATGAATGCCCCCCCCCCTTCTCCCCAATTGTACCTGGCCAACTACCCCACACTTCCGAGCTGTCCCAGTCGCTGCTCCACCCCCTCTGCAGATCCGGGGAGGGCTGCAGACTACCACATGCCTCCTCCGATACATGTGGAGTCGCCAGCCGCTTCTTTTCACCTGACAGTGAGGAGTTTCGCCAGGGGGATGTAGCGTATGGAAGGGTCACACTGTTTCCTCCAGTTCCCCCTCCCCCCGAACAGGTGCGCCGACCGACCAGAGGAGGCGCTAGTGCAGTGACCAGGACCAATACCCGCATCTGACTTCCCACCCGCACACACGGCCAATTGTATCTGTAGGGACGCCCAACCAAGCCGGAGGTAACACGGGAATTTGAACTGGCGATCCATGTGTTGGTAGGCAACGGAATAGACCACTATGCTATCCAGATGCCCCATGAATGCTTGTTTTAGCCACAAAATGAGTTGGACATGATATGGATTAATATTTAAGAAAGGAAATACAGTTGCATTAATCATATAAGCCAATATGATACAACTCAACTTCTTCTCTATCTATGATATTGTGCTGTATGGTCTTGCATGGTACACTCTGTGTATCGAACCATGTACATCATGGTTTTACCTGGGACCAGCGTGCAGTCGTAGCTGTACAGGTAAGAGTAGCCCTCTGTTGTGTGGAAGATGGTGGTATTGCAGTTGCCAGAGATTTGCTGAAAATAATCAAAGGCAGTAGCAAATTGTGAAGATGAGAAATTCTCGAGATGAAAATGACTACAGAGATCTCATCACGGTTGCAATTCTAGTGGCACAGTTGAATTTTTTTTTAAATTTTTTTAAATAGGATCCAGTGCAACAAATCACTATTTATATACCATTTTGTATTCCAGTGGCAATTTTCTGTGCATTAATGAATAAGCAGACTACTCATTTGGTTATCATGGACACTAAGTTCGTATCGTGATTTGCAACATCATGTTTTGACATGCTTCACTGTCCCGAAGGTATATCTTAGTAGCGTTTTATATAAATTAACTGAATATGCAAGCAAAGATGTTGACTTTAAAGGCTTTGTGTGTGTGTTTCCTACTGTTTCCATGAACGGTCTGATGTCACAGCGTTTCCATGGTTTGGGGCTGCCTATATGACACTTAGTTTCCAGCACATCTAGGTCCAGGTAATAAACATTGCCTGCAGGGCCCTGACGCACAAACGCACACACACACACACACACACACACACACACACACACACACACACACACACACACACACACACACACACACACACACACACACACACACACACACACACACACACACACACACACACACACACACACACACACCAACGTCAACACACATGATTATCAGGACGGGGAGAGGGGCACAGCAGACGGAGCCCGTGGGTTTGGGTGGCGGTCTATCTGCGGGAGGTATTAGGTCGGGTGGATCGCAGAACGGGAGCCATTGTCGTGCCGTAAAAAGGCGTGCACGTCTCGTCTGTGATTAAGAGATTTGGCAGCAAGTGTTTTGTTCATCTGTTGGCGATGCCGACGCAAGTCAGTCGGGCCCAAATTCAGGAAAACCCCGCCAAGTGCTCGCAGACTCTTTGCGTCTGAACCGTTTGCTCTAAATGCTTTATACCAGGTCAGAACTCGGTACAGAAAACCGGCTTGGTGTAAGTGCTGACACGGCTGGGTTCAGCGGGGTCGGGACGGCATACTGAACTCGTGACATATTGAGTTGAGGGTTTAGTCATGCTAAATGGATTAAATGAAATGAGACATGAGACAGGGGAGCATTAAGGAGGTGAAAGTGTTCAGACACTGTTGTGTAAGATCTCCTTGGTGATGAACTGAGGTGACCGGGGTGTTGGTGGTCCTCGCCGAGTTACCGGATGACATGAGCGGTGCCAATTATAATGAGCCCAGTTTTCATGCAGATCTGAGATATATATCCAACACTGCTTATGGTCTCTGAGACCGACATTTATCTCATTATTTCGTTTGTACACCAGTCTGACGTTCTTCATAAACAGCGACTACATCTCTGCTGTTTTTGCTTGGGGGGGGGGGGCGCTATTTTTCTGTGCCGTCAGTTTGGCCGAACAAAGGCTGGCTTCACGATTTTACTTTTCTTGGCTCACATAAAGATTGACGTTGGGTTATTTGGGTATTTTTTTTTTGATTTCCCCCCCCCCTTTTTCTCCCCAGATGTACTTGGCCAATGACCCTATTTTCCGAGCCGTCCCGGTCGCTGCTCCACCCCCTCTGCCAATCCGAGGAGGGCTGCAGACTACCACATGCCTCCTCCGACACATGTGGAGTCGCCAGCCGCTTCTTTTCACCTGACAGTGAGGAGTTTCACCAGGGGGACGTAGCACGTGGGAGGATCATGCTAGTCCCCCCCCCTCCCCCCGAACAGGTACCCTGACCGACCAGAGGAGGCGCTAGTGCAGTGACCAGGACACATACCCACATCCGGCTTCCCACCCGCACACACGGCCAATCGTGTCTGTAGGGATGCCCGACCTAGCTGTAGGTAACACGGGGATTCGAACCGGCGATCCCCGTGTTGGTAGGCAACGGACTAGACCACCACGCCACCCGGATGCCCCGACCTTGGGTTATTTAAGGGAAAATAGGCGGGAAAACATTCCCCAAGAGAACATGAATAAATTATGAATAAATGACCCGCCTTACAGTAACCACTAATTTGTCTCTGTACTGACCTGGGCGTGCAGGTGGACATTTGCAACGCGGTTGAGGGCGAATTTATAACCGTCGTCCCTATCCTCGTTGATGTAGGTGACAGCCAAACGAGACAGCTTCTCCACGGCCTTGTCGTTGCAGGGAATAGGAGCCAGCTCAATGGGCGCCAGTCCCACTCCGTCGCCATACACGCACAGCGTCTGAATAGTTAATTGTAGTAATAGCACCAAGGTGGATTTGTGCATCGTGGCGGAGGCTCGGACTGAGTAAAATGAAACGCTGCCCGGTTGTAGCAGAGTTTGCTCTCTTCTATTTGCATTCAGCGACTTTTGGAATCTAAACAAGACGGCGTGGTTGAAAGGATGCCAAGGACAAAGTTTAGTTGACAGCAGCAGCGAGGGCTGGCTGCCTGAATGAACCATGAGCTCTTTCACTCGGGCAGGTCTACTGTTTTTCAAACAAAAGCGGTTTCTTTGAATTCCAAATCTAGGTTGTCTACAGCACACCAGGGTTTTTGCAGAATGTGGCTTTCAAAATGACATGTGTTTGTGTGTGTTTGTGGAGCTCTGTTTGTGAAAACCATTGTGAGCTTTTGACTATAAGAATGAGGACATACTTGCAAAATAAGGACATTTTGGCTGGTCCTCAAGGGTCTATTTTAGGATTAGGATTTTGGGTTTAGGGTTGATATTAGGATTAGGTTAAAATGAGGGGTTAAGGTCAGACATGTAGTGCTCTTGGTTAAAGTTAGGGGATAGGGAATGAATTTAGTCAATGAGGGGTCCTCACAAATATAGAAGTGTGGACTTTTGACTCTGTGTGTGTGTGTGTGTGTGTGTGTGTGTGTGTGTGTGTGTGTGTGTGTGTATGTTAGTGAGTTGGTGAGAGAGAGACAGCTCAAGAGAGAGTGTGCATCTTTGAGTGCGTCCTCTTGTTATTTTAGTGCAGAACTGATGGATGCACAGTAAATTGGGAGAACAAGTGTGTTGGCGGTCTGTGTTTTCTGTGCGTTTGAGAGACAGGGCGAGGTTATTGTAGACAATTGGATCCGCCAATCACAAATATGCCGGATGCAGTTGCCACATATCACCACACAGCGGCAGTGTACTCGGTTACCAATCCTGGGACTTGCTAGCCGTGTTTCTGACATCTTAACACTCTGCACTTTAAAGGAACGTGCAGTTGTTTTTGTATGTTTTACCCCATTAACTACAAATGGAGTTCACTCATTACTCACGACCATTTCCAAAATGCACAGCGTGGAACGCGGTTTTCCTGCCCCTGGTTAACATTCATTAAAGCGCAGTACAGACCCCTTATCGCTTGACGTCAAAGCTGCGTTGTAAACAAGATGCGCGCGCAGAACGTGTGGCAAAACATGGCCGAGAAACAACGTGCATGCGCAGGAAAGCATATAAAACTTGAAATTAAATGGAGAAAAGTTAGAAATTTGAGGAAATGGAAATCTCAGAATATGCTGAAGGTCTAAGCAAGGAAGACAGAAAGACACACCCAAGTATATTTAAGGAAGAATCAATGGAGGCTTACAAGTCTTTAGAAGCGTACGGTTGCTTTGTTGGTGGACATGTCCAAGACTGCTTTGCCATCCGCTGCTGAAGGAAAACATGTTTTACTTCATCAAATCAAAGGTAAGCCCTCGTAGTTTAATTGTTCCATCCATCCGCTATCCGAACCGCTTATCCTGCTCTCAGGGTCACGGGGAAGCTGGAGCCTATCCCAGCAGCCATGGGCAGCAGGCTGGGAGACACCCTGGACAGGCCGCCAGGCCATCACATGGGTAATTTAATTGTTTGTACGGTTGAATTGTTTGTAATCAATGAGCTCGAGGCTGGAGTCAAATTATGACCTCAGACATCATGACACAAGAAAGCTGATGGACTCGTCAAACTTGAGGAAGGCTAGGCATTAACAACTCAAACTTTGGTTTGGCAGTTGGTCTACTAGGACAGTAGAGCTGTTACTTAACGCATGTTCAGTCACAATGCTTATTTGTGTAAGACACGGATACACACCAGATATGAAATGTTCTCCGCAAGTCTTGGCGTTTGGTGTTTGCTCTTCTGACCACGTCTTCCGGTCCTCCAGACGGGTGGCATGAATCCACGCCTGTCTTCTTCGTTTTTCCGTTGGAGGTTTCCCTGTCGGCATGCGATAAAAACGCAGACGCTTGTTTTTACCATCTTTACGATTCGTACAACCGACAGCGCAGCAACTGTGAGGCGTTTCGTTGCGACGATCTCTTCGAAATGGATGTAGTAATGTTTACAAACACAAGACTCGCGGCCCATTTTTGCCTCACAATCTGCGCACGCACATTTGGCGCATCTAAATAAGGGAACACGTCTATGAAAATCAATTTGCAGAAAGGAAAGTAATTTACCACAGTGAACATTTTGCTGACGTAATGTTTTTTTTTTGTTGTAGCCGGGTGGTAAATCTGTTAATATATGTAATTGTTACACTGTCAAGCCATGTAAAATGTCATTTGATGTATTTAAATTGTGAGGCAGATTGTGAGTGTATTTTTATAGTTTTGGTTGTCATTGCATGTTTTGACCAGTAAGTGGCAGTGGCGGACTTTTATTGTAACTCCGTGCAAGTTATCCAAGTGCATCTTGGGTATTCTTTCTTTTTTTTCTTGTGTGGAGCGCCTGAAGATTGCGGTGTGACAGTGCTCTGACTCCGTAGTAAGTAAGGGTAAATATCTTGTGAAATATACCTGTAACATTATTCCAAACAATATTGTATGTCGGTAATTTGACAAGATGGTTTGATTTAGACGCTACTGGAGTTGATGTTCGGTGATTTTGGGCGCGAGCCGTCGACCGCTGTTCGCCATTGCAGGCATGACAAGGTAATGTTGGCGTGAATAAAGCCACACCATGCCATTGTATTTGGGATGTAAAGGTTTTATATGCATTTTAATTCTGTTTAAAGGTAACTGACAGAGTGAGAAGTTGCGCGATCTTCAGGAAGTTCCACATGTCTTTGTTAAACCCTGTTTAACGTACATAGTCCACTGCCGTATTTTGCACTGTATTTTGTATTTATTATTTCCCTTTTTTTAGAATCTTTTCTGTTAAACTTGCCACATCTGTGAACATTTATGATCTGTTTGCTCGAAAGACACAGGAATGTATGCACTCAGTAAAACGATCTGCATTCGAAGGTTCAAACAATAAAATTAAAGCTACAAGAACCCCGGAAGTAATTGTGTCCTGTGTGGTATCTAATTCCACGGGCTACATAATTTTGGTACCAGGAGTGGGGTGTAGCTAAAACATTTTTTTTTTAAATTGGCAACAGAGTGGCTTATTTTTACTTAAAAAAAAAAATACGGCAGTGGTGAAGATTGCTGGTGACGTCCGTTGGTGTTGGGTCTGAAGCCATCCTGCTGTGGAGGTGGTGACCAGCGAGAGACGACGTGAGGGGCTCTAAGAGGTTCTGGTGCTTCCTGTGTCACACGACTCAGCCGTACCAGCGCAGAGGACTCCAGCGCTAACTTCAGCTACAAAGACCAAGATCCAGCAAGGCTCCAAGTTAAAGACTGTCCTTGTAGTATCCTTGAACCAGGTTTTGAACTAAATATCCTCATTTATACTGGACTGAGTAAAGATTAATATATCATTATGTCTAGTGATTCTGGTGATGAAGGGAGTTCACGTAATGATAATGGCCACACCTCAGGTGGCATAATGGGTATAGGTGAAGGTGCTACAAAAGAAATGCAGACCACCATGCAAGAGCTTGCCAGACTGCGAGATGAGCTCACCAGGTTAAATGGTGAAGCAAGGGCTCAGAGAGCAAGTGATAACAGTGCACCCACACGTTCATACATCTACGTTCCAAGAGAACGCCAGATCCAAGCATTTAGTGGGGAGTGTGGTACAGACAGGAGATCTGTCGAAGAGTTTATTGAAGAGGTTGAAAGGGTTTTAAGATACAGAGAGCAAACAACAGGACTATATACTATCTCTATTGCGTGGTCCTGCATTGGAAGAGGTGCGACTATGCATGAGGGGTCAGTCAGTGGGGCCCAGTGATTTATACTCTTACCTGGGCAATGCATTTGGGGAAAAGCGCAGTTCCACACAGCTTTTGCAGACCTTTTACAACCGTAACCAAACTGATGGAGAAGACCTCCGTGACTACTCCCATGCACTATCCCAGATTTTGAGCTCTGTAGTGAAACAGTCCACAGATGTAATACCTAATGAGAAAACTGTGCTCAGATACCGGTTTATTGAGGGTTTAAGAGAAGCAGCACTCAGGCGTGAACTCAGGAAAATGGTTAGGGACAAACCAGAGAGCAGTCTTCTAGATGTGAGGAACGAGGCCCTCCTGTGGGAGATGGAGGACAGCAGGTCTCATCGTCCCAGGGTCATAAAGAGCAACCAAGTTACATCAGAGGTTCCGGAAACCCAGTGCTCTATTATTAAAACAAACAATGACCAAGGTATTGCATTAAATGATGTTCGGAGAGCAGTAGCCCATCAAGAAAAACAGCTAGCAGAGTTAGGCAAAACACTCGCTGATCTAGCCTTTGCTGTAGGTGAACTGAGTAAGCGCAGCACTCAACAGACATTCCTAGAGCCCAAGCCACGACCTAGACCCCAGCCAAAGTTCACACCAGATGGTCAGCCTATCTGTTTCAAGTGTAGAGGCATAGGTCACATTGCAAGAAAATGCTCACAGGCCAGAGGGGTCAAGGGGACGCAACACCTAGTTCTTATGTAGTGCAGGAAAACTCGCACCCTCAGTTGTCATGAGCCACACAACTCGAGGGGAGGAAGCTGGCTCACCAAAAGAGACTCCAGACAGAAGCAGGATCTTAGAGCGTGCAGTCGGAGAATGTAAAACTGTTGAGGTGAAACTACGAGGTGTTACAGTGTCCTGCTTACTTGACACTGGTAGCCAGGTCAGTACAATTTCTGAGAGTTTTTTCAGGGAACACCTGTCAGTGAAAGGTGAAGACATTCACCCGGCATTTGAGTGGTTAAAGATCACTGCAGCTAATGGATTAGACATACCCTATATGGGCTATGTGGAGCTTGATGTAGAAGCCATGGGTCTGACTATCCCAGAGCGAGGTTTTCTGATAGTTAAAGATTATGAACACTCTTCCTCTGTTCCAGGTCTAATAGGGATGAACATTGTCAAAAAATGCAGAGAGCTAGTACACACTGAGTTTGACACCACACTGCAGGAGAGGTTTGACTCAAACTGGAGAGAGGCTTTTAATCATCTTCATGCAGTACATGCAACAGACAGACTCTCTTTCGCTAGGGTAGCTGGTAAGGATGTAGTCCATATACCTGCTTCATCTGCTGCTACAGTTATGGCTAGGGGACTCAGGACCGTGAGTGAGGATGGTTCTTTTTTGTTGCTGGAGTCTGTGGGTGTCCCCGTTCCTGGAGGTTTGGTTGTTGTGCCTACTTTGGTTTCATCGGGCAATCACATTTTTCCAGTCCGAGCCATGAACATGTCTGATGAAGATATCTGGCTAGGGCCACGGACTAGGCTAGGGGTTTTGACTCAGGTAGACTGTGTGAAAAGTGATGAGCTTTGTGAGGTACAGTTCCAGAGAATCTCAGCAGACACTGAACAAGTGAGTATCAGTGAACACCCCGAAACACCGACAGATGTGCAGGAAATTCTCGGCAAGCTCAATTTTTGTGGTAGCCCAGAACAGCAAGCACAGCTGACTTTGTTACTGGAGAAGTACTCTTTTGTGTTTGCAACAGAAGATGAAGATCTAGGCCACACTGACAAAGTACAACATGAGATCCATCTGACAGATGACATACCTGTAACGCAGCCATACAGACGAATCCCACCTACACAGTACAGTGAAGTCAGGGAACATATTGGCAAGCTGCTTAAAAAAGGGGTCATTCAAGAAAGCTCTAGTGCTTATGCTTCGCCCATAGTACTAGTGAGAAAGGCAGATGGTAGTCTGAGGCTATGTGTTGATTACAGGAAACTCAACTCAAAGACAAGACGTGATGCATTCCCGCTCCCGAGAATTGATGAGAGTTTTGATGCGCTGAGAGGGGCAAAGTTCTTTTCGACCATAGATCTGGCGAGCGGATACCACCAGGTAGCTATGCATGAGAGAGATCGGACTAAGACTGCATTTACTACACCGTTTGGTCTGTATGAGTACGTGAGAATGCCTTTTGGTGTTTGTAACGGTCCAGCTACATTTCAGAGACTTATGCAAGTTACTATGAATGATCTCATTTTTCAGATACTCCTGGTCTACCTAGATGACATCTTGGTTTTTTCAGAGACATTTGAGCAGCATTTGGAGAGACTTGAGACTGTGTTTAAGAGACTGGCAGAGACGGGCCTTAAGGTGAAGTTGCAGAAGTGTGCGTTTCTACAACAGTCAGTAAAGTTTTTGGGTCATCAGGTGTCAGCAGAAGGTATAGGAACTGACCCCTCCAAGGTCTCTGCTGTTAAGAACTGGAAGGTCCCAACCACTGCCAAAGAGCTGCAGTCGTTCTTGGGTTTCTGTAGTTACTACAGGAGATTCATTCGAGGCTTCTCACAGATTTCCGGGCCACTGCATGACCTAGTCAACAAATGTTCAGGTGTGAAAAAAACAGGGAAAGTAGGTCACCAGTTTTGTAATATGTGGACACCAGAGTGTGACTCTTCCTTTGAGCAGTTAAAGGAAAAACTTACCTCTGCTCCCATTTTGGGTTTTTGCCGATTTCACACAACCATTTGTAGTTGAGACAGATGCTAGTCAGCATGGATTAGGCGCTGTATTGTGTCAGCAGCAAGGTGACACCAGACGTGTCCTAGCATATGCTAGCCGCAGACTACGCCAGGCTGAGAAGAATGACCGAAATTATAGTAGCATGAAGTTGGAGTTGCTTGCCTTAAAATGGGCAGTTGCTGAAAAATTCAGGGGTTACTTGCTTGGTTCAAAGTTTGTTGTCCTGACTGATAACAATCCCCTCTGCCACCTCAAGACAGCCAAGTTAGGTGCTATAGAGCAGAGGTGGGTAGCGCAACCGTCTGTTTTTGATTTCGAGGTTAAGTACCGTCCTGGTTGCAGTAATGCCGCCGCAGATGCTCTCTCTAGGCAGGAGTTTGCAGGGGAGCCTGAAACAGACCCTGACTCGGATTTTGACGACTGTATCACTGTGTGTAACCTGATTGAGCGAGGAACAGTTCTGGATCCTGGTCTTGTCTCTAGAGGTCTGGAGTGTTACAAAGTGAGACAGATCCGTGCTGGGGAGTCGAGGTCTGGTGAGACAGGTACTAAACAGGGCAACACCCCCACACTGCCAGGTTATACCAGAGAGGAGCTGGTAGGTTTTCAGGCCGGTGACCCCACCCTAAAAGAGTTTAGGGCATTTTGGGATCGGGGGAGGAGGCCATGTCCCAGAGAGAGAGAGCAGCCCTGTCTAGTCAAGTGAAAAGATTGTTGAAACAATGGAGATGCATACAACAACGAGAAGGGTTGTTGTACAGGGTTATCACAGACCCACGTCATGGAGAAGTGTGGCAGTTACTCGTGCCTAGTTGTTTGAGGGACCAAGTTCTAGAAAATGTACATAACAACATGGGACATCAGGGCATAGAGCGCACTGTAAACTTGCTAAGAGGGAGGTGTTTTTGGGTAGGGCTATGCGAGGATGTGGAAAGCTGAGTTAAAAACTGCGAGCGGTGCATTTTGACCAAGATGCCTCAGCCAAAAATCCATGCTCCAGTTCAGGCATTCCTGGCCTCCCGACCTCTAGAAGTGGTGGCTGTTGATTTTACAGTGTTGGAGGCAGCTTCAGATGGCCGTGAAAATGTCCTTGTTGTGACCGATGTGTTTACAAAGTTCACACAAGCGTATGCTACCAAAGACCAGAAGGCTGACACTACAGCTAAAGTTTTGCTCAGGGAGTGGTTCATGAAATATGGGGTCCCAGAGAGACTGCACTCAGACCAAGGTCGAAATTTCGAGAGTGAAATTATAGCAGAGCTGTGCAAACTCTATGGGGTTAAAAAGACACGGACAACTCCCTACAGGCCACAGGGAAACGGTCAGTGTGAAAGATACAATCGCACACTCCATGACTTGTTAAGGACACTCCCACCAGAGAAAAAAAAGCGTTGGCCAGAGCATCTGTCTGAAGTAGTATATGCCTATAATGTCACTCCTCATTCCACCACAGGGTACTCGCCTTATTATTTGCTTTTCGGGGTACAGCCACATCTCCCAGTAGATGCTTTATTAGGGCGTGAGTGTGTGTCAGACAGGAAACAGGACTGGTTGTCTGTTCATCAGGAGAGACTCCGACAGGCACATGAGAGAGCCAGAGAGTACTCAGAGCAGAAGGCAGCTGAGAGGATCTCACTGCAAAATGAGAAGGTGTATTGTCCTCCTGTGGACATTGGTCAGTTGGTTTTCCTATGTCACAGACCCCCAGGTAGACATAAGATTCAGGACACATGGACCTCAACAGTCTACAAGGTAGTTGACATCCAGGGTACCACACACACTGTTGAACCTTTTGAGGGAGGTCCCATTAAAAGAGTTCATAGGTCAGAGTTGCGACCTTGTGCGAAACCAGTTCCCAAACCAAGAACTAGAACTAGGTTACAGACCACTACACAGCCTGTAGCTGAGGATGAGCCTGAGTCACCTGAGGCTGATTTTGTTATTGTTGAGGAAGTCATCCCTCGCCGGCTTGTGCAAGTACCTAACCTGCCTCTTGCAGCAGAAAGTGTTAGTTTACCTGTGACAGCACCCACAGATGAGAGTGACGGTGAAGGACCTGAGGAAGGTTATTCAGATATGAGAAATTGTGGCACAGAAACAGAATGTGTTAATGATGTGCATCCAGACGTTAGCGACAGTGACTTGCCCATTATTAAAAACAGGGACAGGCCCGCACTAACAGATGATGCTGGTGGAGCAGGACGTAGAACCTATGCACCTAAACCTGCCATTAGGAAAAGCAAGCGGGAAATGGCTGGATCTCATTCAAACCCATTTCATCTGCCAAAGTCAGCCTGTAATGCAGTCTCAGTCAGCACAGACATGGTCTCTAAGGTTTTGACAAGCCTGGGTGCTGCTCTCTTTGAAAAGGCCTTGCAGGGAGTATTTGAGTCAGTTCATGTTTCGTAGTCACCGAGGACGTTGGCTATATTTGCAGGGGAGTATGTAGCCGGGTGGTAAATCTGTTAATATATGTAATTGTTACACTGTCAAGCCATGTAAAATGTCATTTGATGTATTTAAATTGTGAGGCAGATTGTGAGTGTATTTTTATAGTTTTGGTTGTCATTGCATGTTTTGACCAGTAAGTGGCAGTGGCGGACTTTTATTGTAACTCCGTGCAAGTTATCCAAGTGCATCTTGGGTATTCTTTCTTTTTTTTCTTGTGTGGAGCGCCTGAAGATTGCGGTGTGACAGTGCTCTGACTCCGTAGTAAGTAAGGGTAAATATCTTGTGAAATATACCTGTAACATTATTCCAAACAATATTGTATGTCGGTAATTTGACAAGATGGTTTGATTTAGACGCTACTGGAGTTGATGTTCGGTGATTTTGGGCGCGAGCCGTCGACCGCTGTTCGCCATTGCAGGCATGACAAGGTAATGTTGGCGTGAATAAAGCCACACCATGCCATTGAATGTAAAGGTTTTATATGCATTTTAATTCTGTTTAAAGGTAACTGACAGAGTGAGAAGTTGCGCGATCTTCAGGAAGTTCCACATGTCTTTGTTAAACCCTGTTTAACGTACATAGTCCACTGCCGTATTTTGCACCGTATTTTGTATTTATTATTTCCCTTTTTTTAAAATCTTTTCTGTTAAACTTGCCACATCTGTGAACATTTATGATCTGTTTGCTCGAAAGACACAGGAATGTATGTGTAAGGTAGTAATGTAAATCCGCCACAGGGTGGCACCCGTACGCTGTATGTTCCCCTGGGAATGCCGCAAATGGCGATGTTTGTCCCTTTTGCAACACCGTACCCCTAAGTCTTGTCCCGGGCAAAAGGCTACGTTGATCACATGGTTTTTTTGTTTGTCTGCCGGAAGCTGTGAGTATGATGAGGCCAGCGGCCAGCTGATTGATGAGAGGTGAAGTGTAAGCGAGTGCCAGTAAAGTGTCCAGGTCTCAGCCACAATCCCACGCCTCCGCCTCCTTCCTTTTCCACGCAAACATCATACCACAACAAACACAACGCAGAGTCCCAGGGCGTGTAGGGAGACGACGGCCGAACGCAAAGTGCGGGTTACATCATGGTGCCGTGACCCGGATCGTGGTGCTTCGAGATCCAAGGAGATACAGAGACTCGCGTCCTCGCCTTTGCTGCTGCATTGAACTGCGTTACCTTCAGTGACTGGACAGTGTGGTGGACTGAACTACTGTCATCGGCGTTGCAGCATTGGCAAGATACTCACCTCTTCAAATATCCTTTAAAGACTGTTGAAAGCTTGCTATATCCATTTGAGGACTTTTTATGATATTTCGATAAACTTAACTGTTATTTGAGTTGTGTAAAAGTGTGCTATGTGAGATCCTGCTATAGGAACACTGTGTTTAACATTAAGCTGATATATATCATTCATAATTTTTTGGTTTTGGTTAAGGGTTGTGTATTGACCATCTGATTTTGACTCAAGTTTAATGTGAGTTTTGAGTTGATAGTGATTATTGTTTTTTGATATATTTACTGGAAAAAAAGGGGAGATTTTGCATATACAGCTAAACTTATTCTGTGAACACAGTGAATCATTAATAGTCATCTGTTTTGACACCAACAGTTACACCAGTCATAGTGATTTAGAAAAAAATATATCAAAATGTTCAGTGACTATGCAGATTATCAGTCAAAGCAAGAAGGTGCCTCTGCTGCCACACCGGGTTCCCAACTGCCCCCGATACCCACAGCCAGCCACAACTGTGACACTCCAGCCCAGACACAACCCCACCTTTCAAGCAAGGGCGTAACAACCACCAGTGCTGCAAATCAACAGCAATCAGTGAGGCCAAAGCTTAACAACTACTTCACTAGCCCCACCACCACCCAACAGCTGATCCTCCCTCAAGACCACCACAGCAGTCAGCAGCCCCCATACCCAGGACTAAGTGCACCACTCACTCCACCACCCCCAATACTGTCACCTTACCCTATTCACTACTCCACTCCAGCTCATGCACCCACCTTGCCAGCCTCTAGAGCTCCAATGCAAGCACCCTCACTATGTTTTGACAGCAGCCCAGCTGCCAAACCAATCCACCAAAACAGCAGGCCAGACTACAGCCTGCCCAGTGCATCCCTTCCAGCTGTACAGATATTAGTGGAACCTAATCCCCCGGCCCAAGCCAGTGTGAACCAGCACACACACCCTTTGCCCATTCACAGCCTCTCGTGCCCCACCTCCACGGAAATGCAAACTGTACAGCGGCCGACCATGACTCACCCAGACACCCCTCCTTACCAAAGCCCTGCTGCCGAGCCTAAACCCCAGGTCTACACTGGTCCTGCATATAATCCCCCTGTGCCCCAGGCCCTCATGCCAAGCTTTCAAATGCCACCAATGATGAACATTATGAGCTACCTCTCTTCTACTGGCCAGACCCTTCAAAGTTTGCAGCATGGATCAATCCCCCAGCTGCATATGTCACAGCCTGCTGCCCTCTACCCCCAAGAGGTGACCACCCCACTAGCAGTGCAACATGTAGACCCTAACCACACAGCCCCTGCCTCAGACCCTCGAGCTGTCATGTACCACAACACACTCCCACAACACCCATCCACCACCCCGCACATGCACCCACGTCCGTATGAGCCCCCAATGAATGCTGCCGCCAGAGCCGCAGCAAACACAACCCTTCCACCAGCTGCATATGGTGGGTTCATGCAAACTCATCAGGTAAAAAATGTCCAAATCTTCACTGGCAATCCAGACAGCAAAATACTTGAAGACTGGGTTCGTGATATGCAGTACCTTCTGGAGGCAATCGAGCTCCCCACACACCTCCGCTTTTCGACTGTTGTGCGACACCTGAGCGGTGAGGCCAGGAAGCTAGTCCTGAACCTACCCCCCCACGGCCAGACTCCAGAGAAGGCGTATGAGGAGCTCAGGGCTGAATACAGCGACACACAAGGCTCACTTGATCCACTAGCCGACTTCTATGAGCGCAGCCAGAGGTCCGGAGAGTCTGCCTGCTCTTATGCTATTGCTCTGGAGGCAACACTGAGAGCGGTAGAGGAAAGTCAGAGAGGGGGCAGGCAATTTCCTGATCGTGATAGTAAACTCACTCGACAGTTTCTAAGAGGGCTTATGGATGAGATGGTGTATGCAAGGATCGCACCAATGAAGCCCAGGCTTTGGAGTTTCCGGGAGCTGCAAGCAGAGCTTAGAAACCTTGCAAAAGAGACTCAGAAGTTCCAGTCACAACACAAGACAAAGAAAGCGCTCACCCAGGTGCAGGTCACATCAGAATGTGATACCAATATGAGGTCAGAGAGGTCAAAACACACTTCAGAGTGGACAGAGCTTAAAGATATGGTCAAGAAATTAGCTCTTAGCCAAGAAGAACAGGTGACCAAGTTGGCTCACCTTGAGTTGAGAATTGCTGCACCTACCCCTGCACCAGCCCCTGCACCCCCACTAAGGCCCCAACCATCTCCCAGAACAGTTACTCAGGGCTCCAGTGTTGTTTGCTACCGGTGTGGGAAGCAAGGGCATATAGCCCGAGTATGTCGAGCGGTGCTCCCAGATCCCAGTCTGCCCTGGACTCACCGACCCCAGCCTGCGACCTCCGCAGAGAGCACCACGCCCCACTCAACGCAGCATTTAAACGCCTAGAGCCTGTGGTAACTGGGGCAACCATGGGCAAGCAGCAAGACCCCCCACTGCAGGTGAGCGATACTGATGATGGAGTAGAGGACATTCCTATTGTGGGTCCCAGGAATGAGGGTGAGGTGGAAGTCAATGGATTAAAGTGCAGGGCTCTTATCGATTCCGGCTCTCAGGTAACCAGTATTACTCACGGATACTGGTGCAACCACCCTGACCTCCATGGACAGAAACTACGGCCCTCTAAAATACCCATAGCAGGTGCAGCAGGTCAGGATGTGCCTTACTCTGGTGTCCTGCGTATTAAGTTGAAAGTGCTGGGGAAAGAGTTCCAGAGAGTGCCGGCTTTTGTTGTCCCTGACTCCGAGTATCGCTCCTCCGTCCCACTGCTTGTGGGAACTAATGTCGTCCGTGCCGCCAGGAGGCACCTCCAAGCAACCTATGGGGAGCAATATCTTCAGCGGGTGAAGGAAAGCCATCCAGAGTGGTACACAGCTTTACTGGAAACTGGCGACACTGAATATACAGGAGCAGACGACATGGTGGGCCCTGCTGTGTACACTGGCCGTAAAATACGCATCCCGGGAGGGAAAGAGATGGACTTAATGTGCAAAATCAAAACTGGCCCACAAAGAAAGACATACACAGCGCTAATTGAAGGCCACGCCTCCATTCGGCTTCCTCAGGACCTTATGGTCGCCAAAGTTCTTGCAGATGTGAAGAAAGGCTGTGCTCCTGTCAGAGTGATGAACCTGTCCCAACAAACTGTCACAATCAAACCACACACACAGCTGGCCAGCGCCTTCCTGGTGGACAGTGTTGTGGATTTTTCAGCCACGGAACAGGGTTGTCATCAAAATGAGGAGAACAAAGAGACATACCGGTGTCTGCACCAAGTTGTGAGCAGTGGTGGGGTGGACATAAGTGAGGCAGCAGTGGAGAATGAGCGCCAGCGCGCCCTCCTAAAAGAGCTTGTGGAGAGGAATATGGGGGTGTTCTCACAGCACTCAATGGACTACGGCCACACAAAAACAGTGCAGCACGAAATCCCCCTGGTCGACTCAAAGCCCTTTCGACTCCCGTACCGCAAGATTCCCCCTTCACAGTGGCAGGATGTGAGGAAGTTGCTGACAGAAATGGAAACAGCAGGGGTTATCAGGCCTAGTAAGAGTCCATATGCTTCGCCAGTAGTGATTGTTACCAAGAAAGACGGATCACTAAGATTATGCATCGATTACCGAAGGCTTAACGCCTGCAGCACAAGAGATGCATTTCCACTGCCCAGAATAGAGGAGGCCCTGGAGGCTCTGGGTCAAGCAAAGTATTTCTCAACACTTGATCTCACATCTGGATACTGGCAGGTAGAGGTGGCGGAGCAGGACAAACACAAAACAGCATTCAGTACTCCCATGGGGCTGTTTGAAGCCAACAGAATGCCTTTCGGCCTTCAAAACGCTCCGTCCACCTTCCAGAGACTCATGACCTGCTGTTTTGGCGATCTGAACTTCACCCATCTCCTGATCTACCTTGATGATCTGATCATATTCTCTAAAACCTTTGATGAGCATCTGGAGAGGCTGCAGCTGGTGTTCGATCGACTGAAGGAGCATGGCTTGAAGTTGAAGCCTTCCAAATGTCAGCTTGTGAGAAAGGAGGTGCACTACTTGGGTCACCTGGTGTCTGCGGAGGGCATCAGGACAGACCCAGAGAAGATCAGCAGAGTCAAGGACTGGGCGAGGCCCACGAATCGTAAAGAGGTGCTTCAGTTCCTGGGATTCACCGGATATTACAGGCGGTTTGTGTGCAGTTACTCTACCTTGGCCGCGCCCCTGTACCGCCTTACCTCTGGTGACCCTAGAAAGAAACGGAGAGGGGGGAAGAAGAGGTTAGTGCCTGACCCACCCTTTGTCTGGACTGATGAGTGTGAGGAGGCTTTTCAGTCACTGAGAGAAAGATTGACAACTGCTCCAGTGTTAGGCTATCCAGACTACAGCCTACCCTTTCTGCTCCAGACTGACGCCTCGGGGGAGGGGCTTGGTGCTGTATTAGCCCAAGTTCAGGACGGAGTCGAGAGAGTCATAGCTTATGGCAGCAGAGGCTTGAGCCCAGCAGAGACGAGGTATCCTGCACACAAACTAGAGTTCCTCGCTCTAAAATGGGCAGTGACCGACAAGTTCTATGACCATCTATATGGGCGCAAGTTCTCAGTCCAGACAGGCAATAACCCCCTCAAGTATGTCATGTCGTCTGCAAAATTGGATGCTACAGGTCAGCGGTGGGTGTCTCGGCTGTCAGCATTTGATTTTGATGTGCAGTATCGAAGGGGACAGAATAATGCGAACGCTGATGCCCTCTCCCGGCTGTCTAACCAGGAGGTCACCCAAGTCCTGCAAACCTGCCCTCAGCTTGTATCAGCCAAAGTACAAAGGTGTGTAGAGGAACAATCTCCCCAACAACTGGAAAGCTCCGCTTCAGAGGGACCTGAGCATCAAGAACCTCTGTCACACACGCTCGGTGAATCCTATCAAGATGTGGGGATGGACTCTCTACCTGCATTGACAAAACAGGAGATTCGTGCAGGGCAAAAAGAGGATGCTGTAATCGGTCCCGTTTTGCACTTTAAAAGTGTGAACCAAAAACCGAGCCGCAGCGAGAGGATTGGTGGTGGCAGGCAGGTTTGCCTTCTCTTAAAAGAGTGGCGGAGGTTATTAGTAAGGGATGGAATAATGTATCGTCAGGTCCAAGACTGTCAAAGGGGAGTAGTAGAGCAGCTGGTACTACCAGAGAGATTTCACACATCCGTCAAGACTGCACTTCATGATGACTCAGGGCATTTAGGGTTTGAGAGAACGCTGCAGATGATAAGGGAGAGATTTTACTGGCCTAAGATGTTCCAGGAAATCAAGGCTTGGTGTGAGCAGTGTGAAAGGTGCTGCCTCAGAAAGACTCCGACTGCAGGCCTCAGGGCTCCCCTGGTCAGTATTCACAGCAGCGCTCCTATGGAACTTGTGTGTGTAGACTTTCTGACTCTGGAGAAATCAAAGGGAGGCATAGAAAACGTGCTTATTGTCACTGACCACTTCTCCCGGTACGCCCAGGCCTATCCCACTAAAGACCAAAAAGCCTGTACAGTGGCGAAGGTACTGTGGAAGAACTTTTTCTGTCGGTTTGGATTCCCAGCAAAACTACATGCAGACCAGGGGCGTAATTTTGAAAGTGCTGTGGTGAAAGAGCTGTGTAAGTGTACTGGTGTCACTAAGACACACACAACCCCCTATCACCCCCAGGGTAACGGCACCACCGAAAGGTTCAACCGGACTCTCATGGACATGCTGGGGACACTAGAGCCTCACCTGAAACCCCACTGGCATGAGTATGTGGATGCAATGACACATGCGTATAACTGCACCAAACATGACTCTACTGGGTACACACCGTATTACCTAATGTTTGGTAGACATCCACGACTCCCAGTCGACCTGATTTTTGGGCTTTCTACCACCAAAGAGCCATGTGAGTATAGTGAATATGTCCAGACCCTGCATGACTGTCTGTCGGAAGCTTATACTCAGGCTAACCAGTCCTCACGACATGCAAAAGAGCAGCAGAAAAGGTACTATGATCAAAAGGCAAAGAGTCAAGGTTTCAGCCCAGGGGACAGAGTCTTGGTCAAAATATGTCATGTGGAGGGACGGCAGAAACTGGGAGACAGATGGGAGTCACGCCCATACATTGTGGTGAAGAAACAACCCAGTATACCTGTGTATGTGGTCCGAACAGAGGATGGTGAAAAAGAGAGAGTGGTTCACCGCAACCTTCTTACACAGTGTATGTTTCTTCCGGTGGAGCGGGCTGGTGCAGCAACAAGTGCAGGAGTTGAGTCTGACATGGGGGACTGGGAGGTGGATGGCATGGAGGTAATGGGGGAGGAAGCCGAAAAAGTGAGTCAAGGGGGGGAAGAGGACTTAAATGTCAGTGACACCAACGCACTTGATGGCCCCAGCCTGAGGAGGAACCCACAGAGAACTCGACGTCCCCCAAAGAAACTGTCTTACGAGTCACAGGTGGTGAGATCAAAAGAGGAACAGCAGAAGATAGAGAGGGGCTGGACATTGTGGCAGAGGGCCATAGCAGAGAGAGTAGCAAGGCACGTATAATCCACGAAAAAAAAAAAACAAACAAGTTTTATTAATGGTTTATTTACTTTGATTGCATTTACACATCTACATTTCATATGCAACTCATGGTATTAATACGTCACTTTCAGTGTGATCTGTTTTAATGTTTATGCTCATAAGTTTTATTTGTTTTGTTTTGTTTGGTCTGATGGCTGGGACGCCATCAATTAAAGAAGGGGTAGATGTAAGGTAGTAATGTAAATCCGCCACAGGGTGGCACTGTTACGCTGTATGTTCCCCTGGGAATGCCGCAAATGGCGATGTTTGTCCCTTTTGCAACACCGTACCCCTAAGTCTTGTCCCGGGCAAAAGGCTACGTTGATCACATGGTTTTTTGTTTGTCTGCCGGAAGCTGTGAGTATGATGAGGCCAGCGGCCAGCTGATTGATGAGAGGTGAAGTGTAAGCGAGTGCCAGTAAAGTGTCCAGGTCTCAGCCACGATCCCACGCCTCCGCCTCCTTCCTTTTCCACGCAAACATCATACTACAACAAACACAACGCAGAGTCCCAGGGCGTGTAGGGAGACGACGGCCGAACGCAAAGTGCGGGTTACATATGCACTCAGTAAAACGATCTGCATTCGAAGGTTCAAACAATAAAATTAAAGCTACAAGAACCCCGGAAGTAATTGTGTCCTGTGTGGTATCTAATTCCACGGGCTACATAGTGGTCAGTGTTAATGTTGCTGTACAACGCCGTTGAAAGCAGCTAGTACAGTTGAGAAAGGCTTGTGTTAAAAAAAAAGAAAAGGGGGCTTCCTTCCGGTGTGGTGTGTTCCAGTGCACTCGGACACCCGACGCCACCCGGGAGACGTCGCAACAATCTGTTTTCAGCTGCGTCGTCCCATAATAACGTTGAAGGACTTTTAATTTTTGATGGATTAGTGAGATGTCTCACCCGACGTACAGTTTTGCCAAATCATTATGCGGATTGACAAGACCATACCGGATCGGTCGAGGCTCGGGTTAACAACGGGCGCCATTGCTGCTGTGCCCTCACAGGGTACCAGTGGAAACGAAAATCTGCTGTGGCAACGTCTGAGAAGAAGAAGAAGAAGAAGAAGGAGGAGGAGGTACATGTCTCAACCAAGTTTCGAGTCTCTGCAGTTTGATATAAATACCCAAATGAATGAATTGAAACCAACTACTCCCGAGGAAGGCAGGAGAAACCCGCACAAAGATGTATAAACACCACGGCATGCTGTGAAGAATGGCCGTAAACAAGGCAAAAACACCGGGATGTTCCTTTAAGTCTTGCTCGCAGCTGTAATGTGAGTATCTTACCACTAGATGTCAATATGGGGCTTATCTATTGGCTGGGTGTGCCGGTGGGGGGGGGGGGAATACAGGTACTGTTGTTCCCAGAGACAGACGGGATTATCCAGTTGCTGGCATCCAGTTGGTTTCTTGTCAGGTTTAACTGCTGCTGTGGAGGAGACCCGCAGCTCCTATCAGCGTTTTCTGTTCATTACTTTCAAGTTGACTCCATGTGCATATCCTACATTTCTGAGTATTTAGACCCAAGACTGCTCCTTAAGCTGTTCCATACTGTTATGTTGTTTTAAAAGATCCAGGGGGATACTTGATAAATTACAAGTACAGTTTTTTTTAAAGTATTTCGCCAGCCAGGATGGACTCCTTAGTTTGTGCTTTTGAGGCGGTCGCATTAGTTCCACAAGGTCGGTGAACAGCCGTGCCCGAGGAGAAGAGCGGTTCCCATTGAGCAGATAAACAGACGCCCCTTAATTATCATGTATTGTGTGTCGTTTGTTCACGCCGAGGTAGCCATATTCAAACGCACTTTCTTCGTGCTGGTCTGTCTAACGAGTCATTTGTTCCAGTTTAAGTAGTCGTTTCAATGAGGTCCACTCCCAGGCCTACCACCAAGGGATCGGAGGGAAGAGACACTCGCTCAGCAGAACAAATTTCAGTAATATCCAATGGGGGGGATCCGCCTCAATGTGAAGTGCGTTTTGAAAATATTTGTGTGTGTGTGTGTGCACTCGTATTGACGCGTGCATGTGTGTGCATTCATCTATGTGTTTGCGCGTGCCTGTGTGTTCTCGGGCGAGCGAGGCCACATTGCCTGTGTGTGTGTCTGTATTACCGGCAGTCAGTTGTTGTTGCAGCAGAAAAGAGTCTGTGGGGCAGAGATAAGAACACTAAGGCTGCTCCGAGGACTCGCTCTACCCAGTCTCCTCATCGTCAGACCCAAGTTAGGCAGACCTCCTTTGATGTCAGGGCAGCGTAATCTCCCCTCTGTTTGCCACTGAGAGGATGCCATAGTGTGGTGATGCTGGGGAGATACAGAGGTTCGGGGCCCTCTGTTGCATCTGCTGCTAGGGGTGGGGGGGGGCTAACATGGATCTGAGAGAGATTAAGAATGGAACCAAATACGACGAAATGGAAGAGTATAGAGTATTTTCATCCGGGGTATACGGAAGGTTAGCGGTCTCCCGGATACGGAGACGCAGCGCCCGAGGTTGCCGGGGTTGCGGAGATCGCCGAGCCCTCCGCCAATGAGCGAGGAGGGCGACGAGATCAGCCAAAGTTAATGGAGCCGCCGCATTTATTTAATGCTCGTCAGCTTTGGCTTCGGAGGAGAAACGGCGGTGCGACAGTCAAAATCCTGTTTCCGGGGATTGAGCCTCCCTACTTGGAAAACGTTTCTAGTCGGAAGTCGCGCAGCAGTTCCCCCCCCACAGGGTCTGTCATGACAGTGGGGCGGTGGGGAGGTACAAACAAAAAATTCCTAACCGCATCGCTCGTTTTAGAAAAACAGGGACAGCGCCTTTAACCCCCCCTCCACCCGCCCACCCCCTTTCTAATCACCTTCTGCCCCGTGGGGGGGGGGGTTGTGTGCAGGCAAATTTCAAACACTTTCCTCTGATCTTAAGGTATTGGGAGCACTAAATAAGAGGGACAGATTACCTTTTTACCTCCTGCAAGCCATCCTCTCTCTCTCTCTCTCTCTCTCTCTCTCTCTCTCTCTCTCTCTCTCTCTCTCTCTCTCTCTCTCTCCTCAGATGTCTTGACATACACACATGCACCCTCTCCATCTCTGCCTCTCAGTTTCGGTCTCTTTCCTTTTCCTGCATCCTCTCCCACACCCTTCTCCCCGAACCATTTGTCTTTTTTCTATCTAGGTGCTGTAAAGCAGGGATTTTTTTTATTATTATCGTTGCGGTCACAGGAGGCAGATAGAAACGGAGGACCGGAGAGGAGGACAGGGAAAAGCCCGGGAGGGAGGAAGATATTCCCCCCGATTTAATTGCTTTTCAAACTTTTTCCCCTCCCGGGGAAGCTGCTGCTTCGCCGGCCATCAGGGCCTTAATGAGGGCAGCTACATCCAGACCCCTAAACTGCCCCTGCAGGGGGCTCCTGCTTGGCCCAGAGACCCACCCCATGCTCCTGTCAGCTACGTTCTTCACTCCTGAGCCACGTTCGCTCTTCCGGCGCTCACACAACCCCCCGTTTTTTACATTTTCTGTCATTTTACTTATCTCTTTATTTAACACGTGTGCAGTGTGGCCTGGATTAAACCTGCTCATTTCCTTGGGACGTGTTCAGCTTCTCTCGCTGCGCCCCCAAGGAAATGATTGACAGCCAGCCTCCCACATGGACACATTGGTTGTAATGTAAGGTATCCCACAGTCTTGAGCATCCCTGCCGAAGTTAATCCTGCCTTCTGTTAACATGGGGGGGGGGGGGGGACACCTCGCAGATAAGTATAACTGATCGTTTCCAAACGAGTCTCAAAACTCAGCGAACTGCTCCTTTTCGTCTCACGGGTAACCTTTAAGTGAAGTTCGAAAGCAAATGGGTGGCTGTTAATCACGCTACAGTTTGACCTGTTTTTCTCAGGGCAGCTCGCCGCCATACATGAGGTGCAGATATTCCCTTGGCATCAAGTTTATGCTATTTAGATTAGATGTAAGCAAGTAGTAGTAGTAGTAAGCGAGCCCAAATGGCCCGGGCAAGGCTGAATTACGGACCGGGCATGCTGGGTGAGTGCCCCGGGGCCCCAGACCACAAGGGGCCCCGAAAGGTCAGGGGTATTGTGTTCGCGTATAGTAGGGATCCCCAATCATACCCTACAAGGAACATTTGTTCTAACCCTGCGTCACAATGCAGGGCCCAACCCAAGATAGTCTCTATTGATGCGGAGGCCCCAAGCTACAGTCTCTACTGATGCAGGACCCCAAACTACAAAGTCTCTAGTGATGGGGGGGCCCCAAGCTACAGTCTCTACTTATGCAGGGCCCCAAACTACATAGTCTCTATTGATGCAGGGGCCCCAAGCTACAGTCTCTACTGATGCAGGGCCCCAAACTACAAAGTCTCTATTGATGCGGAGGCCCCAAGCTACAGTCTCTACTGATGCAGGGCCCCAAACTATAAAGTCTCTATTGATGCGGGAGCCTCAAGCTACAGTCTCTACTGATGCAGGGCCCCAAACTACAAAGTCTCTATTGATGCGGGGGCCCCAAGCAACAGTTTTATTGATGCAGGGTCCAAGCTACAGTCAGTATTGATGTGGGGCCCCAAACTACAAAGTCTCTATTGATGCGGGGGCCCCAAGCTACAGTCTCTACTGATGCAGGGCCTCAAACTACAAAGTCTCTATTGATGCGGGAGCGCCAAGCTACAGTCTCTACTGATGCAGGGCCCCAAACTACAAAGTCTCTATTGATGCGGAGGCCCCAAGCTACAGTCTCTGCTGATGCAGGGTCCAAACTACAAAGTCTCTATTGATGTGGGGGCCCCAAGCTACAGTCTCTACTGATGCAGGGCCCCAAACTACAAAGTCTCTATTGATGCGGGGGCCCCAAGCTACAGTCTCTACTGATGCAGGGCCCCAAACTACAAAGTCTCTATTGATGCGGGGGCCCCAAGCTACAGTTTTATTGATATAGGGTCCAAGCTACAGTCTCTATTGATGCGGGGGCCCCAAGCTACAGTTTTATTGATGCAGGGTCCAAGCTACAGTCACTATTGATGTGGGGTCCCTAGCTACAGCAGTATAGTTTGCGTAGCCTATCTGACGGGGTGGGGGGGCAATGGACGTGCATGCCCCGGGGACCCCTGGTGGGTTAATCCAGCCATGGGCCCAGGGCACGTTTTCACCGGCGAGAGAATGGGTCAGTGACGTTGGCTGCAAAGCATTTAAACGAGGTTGTTGGCAAAATAATGTACCCTGAATTCTGCTGCTGCCGGGCAAAAAACACTGAGGAGGACGGTTTCATTGCATTTTATCACAGGAGTCCAGCACTGGGATTGCGTTGTCCTTTGGAGAGTTCTAAATGTTGTCGGTTACGGTGACATTATCCTCTCCCCATTTCACCTGCTACGCCTGCTCTGGAACGGGCCCTCCACCAGTCACCTCCCCTCACTGCTAGTGGCACATAAGAGCCAAATCAACCAGTCGTGCCGCCCCAAAAGTAATCACCGGGCAGTGACGTGATGACTTATACTTGAGAAATGTGTGTTTGTGTGCACGTGACTGTGCACATGTGCTGAGGTCTGTGCACAACAGAGACCGTGTGTGTGTGTGTGTGTGTGTGTGTGTGTGTGTGTGTGTGTGTGTGTGTGTGTGTGTGTGTGTGTGGCGAAAAGGGGGGGCGGGGTTAGCAAGAAGTCAAACAGTCAATCCATGACCTTGTCTCACCGGCTGGGTATCAAACTGGCGACAACCAAAACTTTTTCAGCCTCAAGGCCTATTTATACACCCGCACTGGGCCTCTTTGATGTCGGCACTTAAAAGCACCACTAACTCACCCTGGAAGAAGAGCCTGGCACCGGGAGGATGCTCTGGATCGCTCACCACCTCTCTCTCTCTCTGTGTGAGTGTGTGTGTGTGTGTGTGTGTGTGTGTGTGTGTGTGTGTGAGAGAGAGAGAGAGAGAGAGAGAGAGTCAATGCGTGTTTATGCGAGTACGTATTTGTGAGAGTGGCCGTGCATGAATGAGTGTGTGTGTGTGTGCGTGTATATATATATATATATATATATATATATATACATGTGTGTGTGTGTGTGTGTGTGTGTGTGTGTGTGTGTGTGTGTGTGTGTGTGTGTGGTTGAGTGTGCATCCACTACACCCACACTTCTTGTTAAGATTTATGATGAATACCCGTTTTGTTTCTTGTTTTTTGTATGGCTATGTAATTTCTCACATCACCCCACCTCCCCTCCCACCTCTCCTCTCCACCTCCTCTCCACCTCTCCTCTCTTACTTTAAAGAGGTGAGTGGTTTTATGAGCATATATTTTTTTTTCTTTCCCCTCGCTTACAAAAGGAGCGACCACAATCCCGTTTGCGTGTATGTCGTTGTTCCTGGGTTGTCGGTGCTTCATCAGTCTGTGCCAGATGAGCCAAACTGATCCAGACTTTGTTTTCTGTTGGAAGTTTTTTTTCTTTCTTTCTTTCACCGTTTCTGCAAAACTGAATTTTCGGCCGTTACGATGCAGACAGAGTTAGTACAGTCAGTCGTGTCGGTGAGCCGCTCGTGCAGACGGCTGACTGCGTTTGCCGTGTCTGTATGAAGTGCCGCAGGGAAGGTTTCCCGCAGCACTTTATGCAGATTCGTTTTCTTGCACGAGCTTTTGGGGATCAATTCCCTCAGTTCTTCTCAGACGGCATTTCTGAACCGTTGTGGTAAGAGTGACTGCGGCGCTTCCTTCGGGCGACCCCCCACCCCCCCCTTCACGAACGCATGCACACAAAGAATGGTGAACTGTGACACCAAATAACGGTTTGCATTTCCCACTTCCATGCCCCCTTAGAGAGAGAGCGAGAGAGAGAGAGAGAGAGAGCGCTGTGGAGGGGAGAATACCATTTCACGGGAGCACAGCATTCCTTCCAGATACGAGGGGCACGGACTCGTGTCTTGTTTACACGCCGGCCGTGATTTTTATCACATGCCGGGAATCATTTCACGACCCTCTGTATTCACGTCACCGGCGCGTGACTCGCTTGGTCCAAAGCCCAGTCTTCGAAGATCTCCCTTGTTTTGGTTTTTCTTCCCCCTTTCTTTCCTCATCATGGTACGTCCACCTCTGTGCCTGGTCCTGCTCCGCTGTCCTGCGCGTCACCTGCCCTGACGCCTGCTCCGCCGTGCGACAGACAGTAATCCAGGTCGAGGATTACAAGGCCGGGTCAGGTTTTGGGGGTATGAAGGACTCAGTGGGGGGGCTGTGTGTGACCAGCAGCGGCGGTTCTGTTCGGTACACCTACATGGTGCGTTGGCTCTCCTCCATCATTTTGATGTTGGAATCAAAACCAGTTGGGCAGTGCAGAAATAATGACGGTCTCGCCATGCCGACCCGGATTTACTCTTGATGGGACTCTGACACCCCGTTTTTATGTCTTTCTGTCTGTCTGCTTGTTTGGCTGCTGCTTGTTTGGCTGCTACTTGCACCCCCCCCCCCCCCCGTCTCTCACACGCACACTCTCTGTCTCTGTCTCTCTGTCTCTGTCTCTCTCTGTGTGTCTCTGTCTGTTTGACTGTCTGTCTCTCTGTGCGTCTCTCTCTGTGTCTCTGTCTGTCTGACTGTCTGTCTCTCTGTGTCTGTCTGTGTCTCTCTCTCTGTGTCTCTGTGTCTCTGTCTGTCTGACTGTCTGTCTCTCTGTGTCTCTCTGAGCAGAAGTGCAAGTGAGCGTGCTGAGAAGACGTATGAGAGCAGTTGTGAGCGTTTACTATCTTTATTTTCTCCTTGTAAAGATTGTACATAGTGTGTTTTGTAGGGTTACTGGTGTGGTGTGTGTATATAAGGAGGTTTTAAGGGGTTTGTGTGTGTGTGTGTGTGTGTGTGTGTGTGTGTGTGTGTGTGTGTGTGTGTGTGTGTGTGTGTGTGTGTGTGTGTGTGTGTGTGTGTGTGTGTGTGTGTGTGTGTGTTTGCGGCCGACCAGTGTGCTAAATGCCGGTATGGATTTCACCAAACTCACCAGAGAACAAACACGGTTTTAAAGTGTCACCTAGTTTCCCGTGTTGGGCGGAGGACTGCGCTTTGGCAGTCGGAGAGGTTGTGGGTCACATCAGCGTTAAATCTGCTGCTAGGGGGCGCTGTGGTGATTTTTGCCGACGCTGTAGCCAAAGCAAACAAAGTGGTTGAAGCCGGCGTTTTTGTTAATGACAGTTTGGTGTCGGTGTCGCCGCTCACCACGCTGTCGACAAGAGTCACCATTTCAAACATCCTGCCGTTCATCTCCCATGAGTTTTTGTCCAGAGAGCTGTGGAGGTACAGGAAAGTAGTTTAGTCGAACAGGAAACTGTCGTGTGGCTGCAAATCGCCGCTGGTGCGACTACATGTCGCACCAGCGGCTTGAAGTGTTTTGGCTGTGGAGGAGAGGGTCATTTGGTTCGGGTCTGTCCTGAGAAACACTCCTCTGAGGACAAAACGCAGAGTGAAGAAGCGAGGGGACACAAACAGAGTAAAACCAGGCAGAGCAGTGAAGAGACAACAGCAAACAAACAGTAAAACCAGGCAGAGCAGTGAAGAGACAACAGAAAAGGGACAGAGTAAAACCAGGCAGAACAGTGAAGAGACAACAACAAACAAACAGTAAAACCAGGTAGAACAGTGAAGAGACAACAGAAAAGGGACAGAGTGAAACCAGGCAGAGCAGTGAAGAGACAACAGCAAACAAACAGTAAAACCAGGCAGAGCAGTGAAGAGACAACAGAAAAGGGACAGAGTAAAACCAGGCAGAGTAGTGAAGAGACAACAGAAAACAAACAGTAAAACCAGGCAGAGCAGTGAAGAGACAACAGAAAAGGGACAGAGTAAAACCAGGCAGAGCAGTGAAGAGACAACAGCAAACAAACAGTAAAACCAGGCAGAACAGTGAAGAGACAACAGAAAAGGGACAGAGTAAAACCAGGCAGAACAGTGAAGAGACAACAGCAAACAAACAGTAAAACCAGGCAGAACAGTGAAGAGACAACAGAAAAGGGACAGAGTAAAACCAGGCAGAACAGTGAAGAGACAACAGAAAAGGGAAAGAGTAAAACCAGGCAGAACAGTGAAGAGACAACAGAAAAGGGACAGAGTAAAACCAGGCAGAGCAGTGAAGAGACAACAGCAAACAGCAAAATCAGGCAGAGCAGTGAAGAGACAACAGAAAAGGGACAGAGTAAAACCAGGCAGAGCAGTGAAGAGACAACAGAAAAGGGACAGAGTAAAACCAGGCAGAGCAGTGAAGAGACAACAGAAAAGGGACAGAGTAAAACCAGGCAGAGCAGTGAAGAGACAACAGCAAACAATAAAATCAGGCAGAGCAGTGAAGAGACAACAGAAAAGGGACAGAGTAAAACCAGGCAGAGCAGTGAAGAGACAACAGAAAAGGGACAGAGTAAAACCAGGCAGAACAGTGAAGAGACAACAGAAAAGGGACAGAGTGAAACCAGGCAGAGCAGTGAAGAGACAACAGCAAACAAACAGTAAAACCAGGCAGAGCAGTGAAGAGACAACAGAAAAGGGACAGAGTCCAGATTACACCGACAAAACTGAACCACCCAGAGTGAAAAGTCTAAAAAAAAAACATAAATGATGAAAAAGAGGCACAAAGCAAACAGGCAGTGGCATCAAACACTACAGGTGGAGCTGCAGAAGGTGTAGTGTTGAGCAGTGAGGAGGATTTGATGGAGGAAGAAAAAGTCTGTAAGGTTCCTGTACTGAGGAGAACGCAGGCAGCTAAAATGAGTGGCTCTCAAGCAATAACAAGGGAGAGAAGCAGGCAGTATGAGGAACAACTGTCTGAGGTTGAGTTGAGTATGGAGGAAGAGGACTATGGTATAGACAGCCAGGTACCTGTATTAAAGAAAAAGCAGCAAGAGGTACAGATGTCTGACGATGAGTTTAAGGAGGACGATGGTGGTGTAGACAGCCAGACTCACACGTCCTCCCAGTCGTCAGGGGCAACAAAGCAAGAGTACTATGATGCACGGCAAATTAAGAAATTCTTGCAACAGACAAAACATTTGAGAAATGTCAAAATTGACGACTTATTTTGTAGTCAAAGAATTCTTTATGTACTCTGCTAAATCTCAAAAAAGAGAAAAAGAAGAAAGGGGCTAGCTACACTGATCAGGAGATGTACAGGTTAAGGAAAGTGGTTCTGAAAATCAAACAAGAATCACAGCATGAAGAGTCAAAAGCAGTACAAGACAAATCATTCCCCGTACTGGTTAATGTTCTTTTATCATGTGTTTCTTCTCACATCAGTCTCGATGGCCAACCTCAAAGTCTACACTTAATCTAAATGGAGCAAGAGATGTGAGAAAGAGAGCGTGTCTTTTTGGACATGTAAAGCTAAAGCTCATTGACATCTTGTTTGTCCAGGAAACGCATAGTGATGTCATGAATGCCACTGACTGGGAGAAGGAGTAGCGTGGTGACGTTGTCTTAAGTCATTTGAGTAAATCTAGTGGAGGAGTGGCGCTCCTCTTTTCTAAAAACTTTCTACCACAATCTTATGTGGTAGAGGAAATAGTGAGAGGTAGATTGATGGTAGTTGGAGCCAAATATGAGTCTTTTACTTTGGTGTTTGTAAATGTATATGCTCCAAATGCAGGGCCTGACAGAGTTCAGTTTTTAACTGACCTCAGTGTGGTTTTGAATCAGTGTGGACCTGAAGAGGTTTTTTCCTGGGAGGGGATTTTAACTGCACAGAAAATGATAATATGGACAGAAATCACTTTGAACCTCATGCTGCCCCCAGACATGCAATCAAGCAGTTGACAGTAACTCATAGCTTGGTTGATGTGTGGAGAGAGATGCATGAGGATATTAGGCAGTACACCTGGGTTCATAGTAGAGAAACATCTTTTACTATGGCACGAATAGATCATTTCTATTCTTTTAGGCATAATGTTAGTATTTTTAAAGAATGCAGGATAATGCCCAGAGGTTTTTCAGATCACTCAATGGTGACATGCAATGTTTTTATTGCAAAAGTAAAACAAGTCTGCTTATTGGCATTTTAACACTGCTCTGTTACTAGATGCGCATTTTAAAGAAACTTTTATTTTTGGAGGGTATATTTTCAAAACTAGAAAAAGGGAGTTTATTTCATTGAAACGGGGGATTATGGGAAAGTGCAGATTAAGCAGCTTTTGTCAACAGTACACTCTGTGTCTCTCGTGACATTACCAAATCTATGAGGGATCTAGAGATTGAAATAGTGGAGCTGCAGAATTCTGCAGGGTCCAAAGGAAACTGAGGTTGTGTTGAAGACCTTAAATCCAAAAAAACTCTTGCTGGCTGACTTGCTGGGGCGTTAAGGCACAGGGGGCATTGGTCCGGTCTCGCTTTCAGAGTGCCGCTCTATTGGACTCACCTTGACAGTTTTTCTTCAGCGTAGAAAAGAAGAATGGACAAAGCAGGTTCATCCACGCGCCGAAGTCAACAACGGGACATCTGCTGACTACGGCCAGTGAGATCCAGAAGAAAGCTGTGGATTTTGAGTACACCGAGAATGAAGGGGCATTTGATTCCTTCTGCAGTGGGCCGCCCAGAATCTCAGAGGAGACTAACAAGGAGTTGGAGGGTCCTCTGACTACAGAGGAGCTGTCTACAGTGCTGCAGAGCATGCAGGGGGGGAAGGCCCCTGGGATTGATGGACTTCCGCCGGAGTTCTACAAAGCTTTTTGGACTGAACTGTGTGATGACATCACTGAGGTCTTCACTGAATATTTTAATGACTCGGTTTTGCCCCAGAGCTGCAGGAGAGCTGTTCTGAGCTGTTGCCGAAAAAAGACGACTTACAAGATATAAAGAACTGGCGTCCGGTCTCTCTTCTGTGTGCGGATTACAAGCTGCTTTCTAGAGTCCTGTCCAACAGACTGAAGAAGGTGATAGATCAGGTCATCCATCAGACCCAAACCTACTGTGTGCCCGGCAGGTCCATTGTTGACAATGTGTCACTAATTCTGGATGTTTTGGAAGTCTCTGGTCCATTGGGCTTTGATGCTGGTCTGGTTTTGTTGGATCAGGAAAAGGCTTTTGACCGGGTTGAGCACCAATACCTTTGGAAAGAGTTAGAAAGGTTTGGCCTCAGCCGTGGACTTGTTGCCAAGATTAAGGTTTTGTACGAAGATATTGAAAGTGTACTAAAAATGAATGGTGTTTTGTGTAAACCTTTCAAAGCATGTAGAGGTATGAGACAAGGCTGCTCAGTGTCGGGCATGCTCTATACGCTTTCAATTGAACCCTTATTGCACAATTTACGCTCTTATATTGGTGGTCTGTGTTTGCCTGATTTTGGCACAAGAATTGTTTTACCTGCGTTTGCAGATGATATAGTTGTCATTATAAAAAGTCAAGATGACGTTTATTTGATTGAGAAAATTGTGAAACGTTTTGGAAATCTTTCAGCCGCTAAAGTAAACTGGGCAAAAAGTGAAGCCTTAGCGGTTGGAAAGTGGTCTGCAGGTCTCCCTCAGCTGCCAGGGGGGCTAAATTGGAAGAGAGAAGGTTTCAAGTACCTAGGAGTGTTTCTAGGTGATGACCAGACTGTTGGGGAAAAACTGGGAGGGGGTGGTGGAAAAGGTGGAGGGGAGATTATAAAAGTGGAGATGGCTGTTGCCACAAATGTCTTACAGAGGAAAGGTTTTAATTGTTAATAGTTTGGCAGCCTCCACCCTCTGGCACAAGCTAAACTGTTTGGAACCCCCTGCCGGATTGCTAAAAAAAAAAGTACAGTCTATTCTTGTGAATTTTTTTTTGTTGTGTGGGATAAACTGCTCTGGGTACCACATAGTGTACCATACCTACCAAAAGAGATGGGAGGACAGGGTTTGGTGCATCTAGAGAGCAGAGTAGCAGCTTTTAGACTACAATTCTTCAGCATTACCTCACAGGGACTGATGATGTGCTGTGGAGACCTCTCGTGAGCATTATTTTAAAGAAGGTACAAGGTTTGAGTTTAGACGCCTCTTTGTTTTTAACAGACTGTGTTTTTAAGAGCATGCATGACCTGCCACCTTTTTATCAAGGATTGTTTAAAGCTTGGACTCTATTTAAGTGGTGCAGACTGGAGCCTACAGCATCTCTGTTTTGGCTCCTGGAAGAACCTCTGGAGCCAGGCTGGATGTTCAGGATGACGGCAAACCAGGTCTTAACCGGAGGCTGTGCTCAGCTGGAGCTGTTAAGTTGAAGCACATTGTGGATGCTGCAGGGCCAAAGCTTCTTGACACAGAGGCAACGGCTTCACTGCTGGGCTTATGGTCAAGCAGACACACCAGAGACATTCTGAATGCATTGCTTAGAAGACTCACCAGGGAGGAACTGGACATGCTTGCATGGCTATGCCATTGGGACCAAGACTCCTGATAATGGAGAGCCTTTCCCCTGAGCTGGGCCTCCAAATGGACCAGACTGGACTAACGGGACCTTTGCTGGTCCCAAATTTGGCTACTAAAATGGACCTTTACATGTTAGATGGAAAGGTCTTGTACAAATGTTGCGTTGTAGCCATGAGCAAGAAAATACTGAAGGAGAGACAGGACACTGTATGGAGAGCAAGGCTAAAAGTGGCAGATGATTGTAGGCCAGTGTGGAGGGTGCTGTATAAAGCCCCGCTGAACAAAAGGTCAGGTGACTTGCAGTGGAGGATCCTGCAGGGAGCGCTGGCAGTTAATAGTTTCATTTCTAAGATCAGTCCGACTGTTTCTGTTAAGTGTCCTTTCTGTCAGTCTCCAGAGACAGTTTTTCATTGTTTCGTGGAATGTGAAAGACTTCAGGTGCTTCTTGAAGCTCTACAAATCATATTCTCTCACTGTAATGAAACATGGAATGAAACTGTTTTTATCTTTGGCGCTGGGTACAAGAGGAAGGATGCGGAAAAGTGGCAACTTTTAAATGTTGAAGTGGGAAAAGCTAAGTTTTCGATTTATAGAAGTAGGAATAATAAAGGTTAAGAGGAAGATTTACTTCCTTTGTTCATTACGAGGGTGAAGGCGCGAGTCTGAGCGGATTTCAGTTTCTTTACCCTGATGAACAACTTAGACGAATTCATTTCGCGGTGGTGTTTCACTACAGCCATGTGCTCAGTCAATGAGGGGCAATTGGTATTTAATTCTGTTTTTGCGTAATATATATATATATATTTGGACCCTTTGGGACTATGTGACTTGAACCACTCTTTAAAAAAGACCTTTTTGGATGTTTTAATGTAAAGGAGTTGCTCATGATGATGTTGTGAAATGGATATGTCATTGTTGAGTTTTTGTTTTATGTAAAATAAAGAGTTAAAATTCAATTCTTTCTCTCTCCCTCTCTCTCTCTCTCTCTCTCTCTCTCTCTCTCTCTCTCTCTCTCTCTCTCTCTGTGTCTGTCTGTCTGTCTCTCTCTCTCTGTCTCCCTCTCTCTGTCTGTCTCTCTCTCTCTCTCTCTCGCTCTCTCTCGGCACCCTGTGGCACCGAGGCCCATCAGATCAATGTTTCTCACAGCTATGAAAAGAGGAGGTGTGAAAAGCTTGGGCAGGGAGAGCAACCCAAGGAAATGCCAGCCAATGAATGATTGAAGTAGGAAGCGTGTGTGTGTGTGTGTGTGTGTGTGTGTGGGTGGGTGGGTGGGTGGGTGGGCGGGCGGGCGGGTGGGTGGGTGGGCGGGCGGGCGGGCGATTGGGGAGGGGGGGTCTTACATGCCATTCCCCATCTCTATGCCATTCTACCTGTCTGATTCTCTTTACTGGAGTGGGCAAGGACGTCCACTCGACAGTGTTATAAAGCATGAAGGAAAACATGGCATATAAAAAAAAGCTTTTTCAGTCAAGGTGGAGTGGATGCTTTTGGTCTAGCATCATATTTCATGCATCCACACACACACACACACACACACACACACACACACACACACACACACTGGAGTAACCGTTTAACATATGATATCAGCAGCCAACACGAAATCCATTTTAAAGATGCCGGCACGTGTGCCATAATTACTTCAGTGGCCGTCCTGATTCCCAGTGCATGTGAGAGGCCCAAGGAACATCATGGTGTAGTCGTTTGAACACTTAAATCATATATGTTCAAACCATGCAAGGAGGGGGTGGAGACCGGCGCTGCTGATATCGAGAGCTAATGGATCAGGAGACCACCCCTCACACGGCACTCAGTGTTCACTCGGCGTCGACGGGGACGCTTAAGAAGCCCCGCAGTCGCTCAAATGGAACATGGCTCTCGGCACTAAGAAGTTAATGCGTGACCCCGAGAAGCGAGTGCAGGGTCGAGTGATGGTCAGGAGGTAATCTGTGGAAGAAAAAAAGAAAGCATTTGTCAGCGTCCTTCCTGAACTATTACTTTTCAGTTCGTTGCATCAGTCAACCACATGCCATCTTAAAACGGCTACACCTAAGACCTCCGTGGACATGTAATAGTCCAGGTTTATCAGACATATCAACTAATAGAGTGTCGAAAGACCGTCTTTAGTCTCTGTATTTTATTCATTTATTTTACTGTTGTTGGTTTTGATTATGACACATTTTTTCCCCCTTCTCCATCGAGATGTATTCTGTTGGGCTTTGCAGCTGCAGATAAAAAAGGGAGATGAGGGACATCTGGGTAGCATAGTGGTCTATTCCGCTACCTACCAACACGGCGATCGCCAGCTCGAATCCCTGAGTTATCTCCAGCTTGGTCGGGCGTCCCTACAGACACAATTGGCCATGTTTATGGGCGGGAAGCCGGATGTAGGTATGTGTCCTGGTCACTGCACTAGCGCCTCCTCTGGTTAGTCCTGTTCGCAGGGGAGGGGAAACTGGGGGGAATAGCGTGATCCTCCCACCTGCTGCGTCCCCCTGGTGAAACTCCTCACTGTCAGGTGAAAAGAAGCAGCTGGCGAATTCACATGTATCAGAGGAGGCATGTGGTAGTCTGCAGCCCTCCCTGGATCGGCAGAGGGGGCGGGGCAGTGACCGGGACGGCTCGGAAGAGTGGGGTAATTGGCCAGGTACAATTGAGGAGAAAATTGGATGTGGTGAGGGAGGACATGCAGGTGGCTGGTGTGACAGAGGAAGATGAAGAGATGGAAACAGATGATCCGCTGTGGCGACCCCTAACGGGAGCAGCCGAAAGTAGTAGTAGTAGACAATTGAGGGGGGGGGATATGAAACACTAGAAAGACCTAATCCCCCCCAGTTCCCCCTCCCCCCCGAACAGGCGCCCTGACCGACCAGAGGGGGTGCTAGTGCAGTGACCAGGACACATACCCACATCTGGCTTCCCACCCGCAGACATGGCCAATTGTGTCCATAGGGACGCCCGACCAAGCTGGAGGTAACATGGGGATTTGAACCAGCGATCTCCGTGTTGGTAGGCAATGGAATAGACCACCACGCTACCCGGATGCCCAGCAATACCTAATTTAGCAAAAACTCTTTCACAAGAATTTCCTCTCTGCTCTGCCTTTCACAAACCGTCCTCCTACCTATAGCTTGGATGCTATCGTGGCGTCATCATCGCTTGCATATATTACATCTATTTTGTAAAGGTGTGAACGGAAGCATTGAGAGAAGTGAAAACCATTATTGATTGTGTTGTGTGCAGAAACGGACCATTTTGCATTGTGTTGTGTGCAGAAACAGACCTAGCTTTGCAGCAAGCCACGTTTTACACTCAGTCAGATCCGGTCTTCAGAGGACAGATTTGACGGAGAAGGATGATGCAACTTCCTCGCCACAGCTGTAACGTCTAGTAAGTCATTTAGAAATGTAGCGGCTGAACGCCATGTCGTGTAAGCTATGCTCGTCGTGCTAAATGTGTTCAAGGCAAACATAATCCAAAAGCCCAATTAATTCTTTCTTAAAGGAACAATGCAGTGGATCCGCATCTGCTCTGAGGGACGCAAACTGTCGTCATCGCTGTGGCTCACAGGCAGATTATGAGACAATGGGCCCCTGCCCCCCCGGCAGGGCAGGTACACTGACTTGCAGTACAACAGCACAATGATTTAATTTACCTGTACCTCATCGTGATTTACAGCACACATACTCACAGTTAACGCCAACAGCATATTAACTAAGACAAGAATTCACCTGCCGTTTCCTTCAGGTTTTCAGTCGGACTGTTGGGGCGCTGTTGTTGACATGAAGGGCTCAGCCCTCTGACTATGCGACAAGAGATGCCAAGTCAGTAACAGCGACTTCACGCGGAGGCTCCGGCTCAGGGCGCGCAGTAATCCACCTGTGCTGCGGAGGCCCGTGGAAGTGTGCTGATTTTCACCGGGGTGTACTGGCGTCCACTCACACAGCGTATCACACCACCTTGTACAAGTGAGTTTACGTGTTTCTCCAAAAGCCGTCAGTGGAAAATTAGTTTTTCTCCAGGCCGAGACCATTTCTGCCCAACTGTTTTGCTAATGTGATTAGGATTGTTATCATTGTGAGGAAGTGATGCTCACCGCGCGTCCCCCGACTGGCCAGTTTTGGCGGATGTTGGCACAGTATGTGCAAAGTCAAGGTGTTCCAACAACGTGGAAGTTCCCCTTTCATTTCGTTCCAACCTTTAAATTGAATCAAAAAGATTTTTTTTTTGGTTTTATACGCTCAACTTTGATAAGCTATTTTGAACACTTGAGCTGAGCGACGGCTTGTCTACGCTGGGTACTGTGCTCAACCTAACACCCGGTTCTGCAACCTCCATTACACCATCATAATGAACTGAGTTTTCATAAACATTATTTAAATTCCCCGGTTAATAATTCTGACATTGTGGGGAAAAAAAACTTGAGAGGTTTGCTTGTGGAAATTAACACAAAAAGGCTCTGCTAATTGTGTTCTGACAGCTAACACGTTGAGGGTATAGCAAGTAAGCTAGCCTGTTATCACAATGGAATAGGTTCATTATGTTGGTATGAAATGTCCACTGGGTTGTGATAATTATATTGCCTACGTATTCATCCCCGTCAGGAACTACATTGTAAGGCCATACGTCTTAGTAAACAACGCAAAATACATCCATCCATCTATCCATCCATCCATCCATCCACCCATCCATCCATTCATCCATCCATCCATTCATCCATCCACCCCATCCACTATGCAAACCGCTTATCCTGCTCTCGGGGTCGCTGGGATGCTGGAGCCTATCCCAGCAGTCATTGGGCGGCAGGTGGGGAGACACCCTGGACAGGCTGCCAGCCCATCACAGCCCCCCCCCCACACACACACACACACCTAGGGACAATGGAGTACGGCCGATTTACCTGACCTACACGTCTTTGGACTGCAAAATACAAACGTTGCTAAACATCTTGATAATAAGAAAGAAACAACTAGAATAAAACACTACACATTCCCAAAACGTGTCAAAGCAAATGCCTTAGATGCAGGCAAAACCGCGGGGATGTGACATCCAAGTGTAACAGCGCGTGAAAACACAGAAGTGTTGTATAATTTATAGCGTGGTTAACAACCATAGCTTTTGTGTATTTTTTGTTGTTGTTGTTTTGCACGTGTATATTTTTGCATTTATAATGCCACTGGACTCTGTTGGCACCTCCCAGTGGGTGTCTGCATAAGTAATCCCAGTGTGGCCACACCTGGCTGCTGCTTTGAAGTGGCAGGTGTGCCAGCCACATGCCCGAGACACTGCCATGACATGCTGCTGGAGAACATGAGAGAGAGACACAGAGAGAGAGAGAGAGAGACAGAGAGAGAGAGCATGCATGTGAGAGACAGAGATAGAGGGACAGCGAGAGAGCCAGAGACAGACTGAGAGCGAGAGAGAGTATGCATGTGAGAGACAGAGCTAGAGAGAGAGAGACAGACGGACCGAGAGAGAGAGACAGACAGAGAGCATGCATGTGTGTGTGAGAGAC